>NW_006922186.1:1069786-1087645 GCF_000298275.1 Orycteropus afer afer | reverse complement strand
TTAATTTATTTATTTATTTTTAATTTTTTATTTTAAGAGTTTGTTTTACATTCAACATTACATGTACATTTAGTTTCACTCCCCATTTACCATCTCCAACCCTAACCCAGTCTCCTCCCCTCACTGCCCAGTAAGCCCACCACCCTGCTCCTCATAGTTATGCACGCTTATGTGTCTTGCATTTTCTCCCTGCAAATGTTGCCCCTCTGGTGCCCCATGGTCGATTGCTCCAAGGAATGCATTTTCATAGAGTATGTGGGTGCATCACCCTGGGTGGAGTGGTCAGCATGTACATCTTGTTTACTATTGGGCTGAGAGCCAGACCCTGGGAGTGAGCTTTATTCCAGGCCCAGAATATATCCCAGGACCATAGTATCAGGAGTCTCACCAGACTCCATCTGACCAGTAATTATGGTCATTATTGAATTTTTGGAATTTGTTTCATGTTTTTCCTCCCACTCTATCCAGGATCTCCAGATTTGATCCTTTCCTGAGTGGTTGGCATTGGTAGCTGGGCACCATCTATTTCTGGTCTCGAGGGCCATTGTGTCCTAGGTCTGACTGCTTCCAAATGCCCTTGTTTTTTTGCACTCTTCTTCGCTTCCAACAATAGGAGACCATTAGCTGCATATTAGATGGCTGCTTGAAAGCTTTTAAGACCCCAGTCACTACTCACCAATGTAGGATGAAAAACAAGACTTTTATGTATTTTGTTGTGCCAACTGAGTCTGGTGTCCCCCAATTCTTTGGCCCTGAGTCAGTAGATCTGTTGGTTCTCTCTCCCACAGTGTCTGGTTGTCTGTGAGGGATTACTCTACATCTGTCTTCTGTTGTTTCTGTAAGGATTGAGGATATTTTGTATCTCTGGTATCTGTGCAACATTATTTTCCACTGAATCTATCCTTGGTCTAGAGTATAATCCTGTTCAGTGACCCCCATCTGATCTTCTCAGATGTTTATGTATTTATCTGTAGCCTGGTGTGTGGTGTTAATGGTAATGCAGTATTGTGGATATACTGGTTGGTATTACCATCTATGGTCTATATATTATGTGCACAATTCTGTGTCCTCCCTTTTCCTAATGCCATCATGGTGGTCCTCGACTCTTTCTGTACAATCCCTCCCTTTACCCACACTGGCGTGTGGCCTCCAACTAGCCCAAAATTAATCTTTCCCTTTTCCTCTCCACCCCAGTAATCTACAAAATGGGTTTCCTTTCTCAAACAAACCCTTGTCTTTTTACAATAATGGGCTCATAGAGTATTTGTCCTTCTGCAATTGACTTATTTCACTCAGTGTCATGTCCTCTAGGCTCTTCAGCACTTTAAAGAGGTCTTTTTGCAACTCAAGCATTGTTTTCTTTTTTTTTTCCCCCAGTTCTTTCAGCTGAAGAAATTCCAAGCATGTTTTTTTTTTTTTTTCCCCCTTTTGGTTTTCTAATTTCAGGTCTTCTCACATTTCATTATAATACTTTACTTTGCTTTTTGAGCCCCTCTTTGGAACATTCTGTTCAGCTATTTTATTTCATCATTTCTCCCATTGGCTTTAGCTACTCTATGCTCAAGAGTAGTTTCAGAGTCTCTTCTGACATCCATTTTGGTCTTTTCTTCTTTTCCTGTCTTTTTGCTTTCTTCATGTATGATGGTCTTGATGTCATCCCACAACTTGTCTCATTTTCAGTTATTGGTTTTCAATGTGTCAAATCTATTCCTCAGATAGTCTCTAAATTCTGGTGGAATATCCTCAGAAGGAAGGTTGGGCAATCTACTTCCATAGTGATACTGCCTCGGAAACCCAAGGAGGGGTCGCTATGAGTTGGATCCTACTCGACAGCACATAACAACAACAACATAATCAAGATTGGATTTTCACTCTTTTGGACTTATTTTAATATTCTTTAGCTTGTCTGTTATACAGTCAGCTCCTGGTCTTGTTTTGACAGATGATAATGAGCTTCTCCATCACCTCTTGTCACAGATGTAGTCAATCTGATTTCTCTGTATTCGATCTGGCCAGGTCCATCTGTATAGGCTCCCTTTATATTGTTAAAAATAATAAAAAGAAAAAAAGTATTTGCAATGAATAAGTCATTGACCTTGCAAAATTCTATCTTGGGATCTCAGTCGTCATTTTACCACCAAGACTATATTTTTAAACTACTGATGATTCTTCTTTATTTCTATTTTTTACATTCAAATCACCAATAATTATCAATATATCTTGATGGCATGTTTGGTTAATTTCAGATTGCAGAAGCTGGGAAATATCTTGAATTTCTTCATCTTTGGCTTTAGTAGTTGGTGTGTATATTTGAATACTAGAGGTATTAACTGGTTTTCCCAGTAGCCAAATGGATATTACACTACCACTGACAGTATACTAGTTCAGGATAAATCTTGAGATGTTTGTTTTGATGATGAATCAACACCATTCCTCTTCAGTTTGTCATTCCCAACATAGTAGATCTTATGATTGGTTTAAAATGGTCAATACCAATCCATTTCAGCTCACTAATGCCTAGGATAGCTATCTTTATCTGTTCCATTTCATTTTTGACAACTTCCAATCTTCTCAGATTCATACTTTGTACATTCTATGTTCTGATTATTAACAAATGTTTGCTGCTGTTTCTTCCCATTTTGAGTTGTACCCTATTAGCAAATAAAGGCCCTGAAACCTTTACTCCATCCATGCTACTTTGGGGAGGAAGCTCTTCCCCAATAGCATTCTGAGTGCCTTCCAACCTGAGGGGCTCATCATTTGGTACTATATGAGACAATGTTTCCAGGCTATTCATAAGGTTTTCCAGTACTATATCAGACAGTGTTTCACCACTATTCATAAGGTTTTCAGTGGCCAGTTTTTTTTTTTTCAAAAGTAGATAGCCTCATCCTTCTTTCCAGTCTGTTTTTGTCTGGAAGCTCCACTGAAACCTGTCCACCATGGGTGACACTGCTGGTATGTGAAATACTGGTGACATAACCTGCAGCCTCACAGCAACACTTAAGCCATCACAGTATGACAAATTGACAGACTAGTGGTACGTGTAACCTTAGATCAGGCAAAGATTTCTTAGATAGGACATCAAAAGGACAAGTGGCAGAATAAAAAGAAATAAATTGGATGTAATCCAAATTTAAACATTTTGTACTTCAAAAGACACCAAAAAAAAGTTAAGGAACCCATAATATGGGAGAAAATATTCACAAAGCATAATCTTGTATCCATAACATATAAAGAACACTTACAACTTAATAATAAAAAGACAAATAACCCAATTAAAAATTGGACAAATGATCTGAATAAACATTTTCCCAAAGATATAAAAATGGCTAAGAAGCTCATGAAAAGATGCTCAATATTATTGTCGTTAGGGAAATTCACAATAATACCACAGTATAATAACCACTGGATATCTATAATAAAAACAAACAAACAAACAAACAAAAACCCACACTGCTGTTGAGTTAGCTCTGACTCATAGTGACCCCTCCTTGGGTTTACGAGGCAGTATCACTATGGAAGTAGATTGCCCAACCGCCCTTCTGAGGAGTGGCCTAATACCTTAGGCACTATACCACCAGAGCTCCTTATAATAAAATAAATGGAAAATAATAAATGTTATTGAAGATGTAGAGAATCTGTATCCCTCATACATTGCTTGGGGGAATGCAAAGCAATTAAAATAAAACAAAACAAAAATCCATTTCCATCAAGCCAATTTCAATTCAGAGGAACCCTGTAGAATTGCCCCATATGCTATAATCTTTACAGAAGCAGACTGTCACATCTTACTCCTGTGTAATGGTTGGTGGATTCAATCCACCAACCTTTCCATTAGCAGCTGAGCACTTAACCATTGTGCTACCAGTGCTTCTTGAAAATTGTGAAGCCACTGTGCAAAACATTTTGGTTGTTCCTCAAAAAGTTCGAGTTATAATATGACCCAGCAATTCCATTCCAAAGTATATACTCAAGAAAATTGATAACATATATTCATCAAAAAACCTTACACAAATGTTTGTAGCAGCATTACTCCTAATAGTAAAAAGTTAGAAACAATCGAAATCTCCATGAACTGATGAATGGATAAATTTGACATGTGTATACAATAGAAGGAGCTCTGGTAGCATAGTGGCTAAGGCACTTGACTGCTAACCAGAAGGCTAGCAGTTCAAACCCACCAGCCACTCCTTGGAAGGAAGGTTGGGCAATCTACTTTCGTAGTGATACAGCCTTGGAACCCAAGGAGGGGTCGCTATGAGTTGGGTCTGACTCGACGGCATGTAACAACAACATACAATGGAACACTATTCGGCAATGAAAATTAATGAAGTACATGCTTCAACATGGACCTTAAAAACATTCTACATAAAAGAAGCTAGTCACAAAAGATAACATATTGCCTGATTCTATTTATATGAAATATCAGAATAAGCCAATCTATAAAGAAAGTAGATTGGTGGTTGCTTAGAGCTGAGGAGGATGGGAGGAATTGAGGGTGACTGCTTAGGAATGTAGTGTTTCTTTCTGGGGTGACTAAAATATTCTAAAATTGTCGTGAAGACTGCAAAATTCTGAATATAGTGAAACCATTACTGTAAACTTTAAATGGGTTAATTTTACAAAATGTGAATTATATCTCAATAAAGTTGTTATGAAAAACAACTCAGGCAGTGCATGATCTAAATTGGCAGCATGCTCAAGTGACCAGGGCTTTAGAACTATAATCTTACCTAGCTCTGGTGGCACAGTGCCTAAGGCATTTGCCTGCTAACCAGAAGGCTGGTGGTTCAAATCCACCTGCCACTCCATGGAAGGAAGACTGGGCAATCTACTTCCATAAGGATTTACCACCTTGGAAACCCAAAGGGGGTTGCTGTGAGTTGTATGAGTCGAATTCGAATCAATAGCAGTGAGTTTTTCTTTTTTTTTTTTTTCAAGTCTAGATGAGCTTCCCTCAAACCTGATGTGGCCAACAGCTTGGCAGCAGTAATAGGTGTTAGAGAGAAGGGGTGGCATCATCCATGAGTATGCAAGAAATTGTACATAACTCATGGCCTATCATCTATATGCAGTAGCCACTGATAATAACTCTTACTGAGTAGCAATCTAAAATAGTTAGGAGGTTTTGAGATAAAAATTCTAAGAAGTGCTGCTTTAGAGAGGTTTTCTCACATAGAAAACACGTTACAGAAAATGTAACTATTGTACTTCCTCAACTAGCGAAAGAGTGATCAAGTCCCCTCCCAGCCTCTTCAAACTCACGAGTGCTGGTAAATTGAAGGACACTGGGTCTTTTATTTGAAAAGGGTGCTATATAAATATATGGTTTCATAATTCTCTTCCATAAAACAAAGAGCAACCTCTAAAAAACTTCAGAAGCAATTGGAAAAAAAAAAGAAAGAAAGAAAGAAAAGAAAAATGTCAGCTCTGTGTTTTAGGATGAAGATAACTAACTCTGAATTCAACATCCCAGAACCTGATGGAATGTTGGCGAGGAAAGTCTGAAGTAGACTCATTTATTTGTAACATCAACAGATTAGCCCAGCCAGACACCACCACTGAGTACCCTCACATGCACATTAGGTACTGCTTGTATTGTCGGGGCTGCAACCAAACAAGACGGAGAGAAAAGGATCCAGCTCTTAAGCTGCCAAATGGTCAATAAACAGAGTAAGGCAGAGACACCAGCCGGCAAAATACTTGATTAAATCGCAAAGTTCCCAATCCATCAAGCAATTGTTGAATCGGGTTCTAATCTCAAGGTTAAAAAGCCCTGCTACTAATTTTGCAATCCCCAAATCATCTAATTTTAAAAGAGAGGTGCTGTGATTGATATGATTTCCAGATTATTTATTTATTTATTTATACTCTCCAGATTTATTTAATTATTTTTCCTTTAGGAGCATGCCACAAGTGTAATGAGAAAAATATCCTGTGAAGTAGAAAGAAGAATCTGTATTTCAATATCAAAAGCTTGCAAGGAGTAGAATGAAAGAAAATCAGGGACAAGCAGCACTTGAGGAAGCTGCAGACAAAGAGAAAATAGTGGAAATGGTGAATGGGAAGAGGTTTCCTTTTCCATTTCAGACTAACTCTACCAAATTTCATTTTTTGTTTGATTTTCATTTTTAAGAATCATGATTTCCAGTTTGGCTATGAAATAAGCCCCTTGCTTTGCCCTGTCCAGCTCATATTCTGTTCCCTGCTTGAATGAACAGGGTTCCAGATGAAACTGGGGGTCTTAACATCACAATACCACTACTACTACTAATAATAATAATTGTCCATGCCACTAAGTCCATCCCACATAAACCCACAAAGAGCAGTCATGATATACCTAAGAGTTAAGAGATCAAAGACTTCTTTGCTTTCAATGCATATATATACACCAGGTGAGAAAATCACTAAGGGGAGGGAAAGCATTTAGAAAAGAAAATTAAGTGGCCCAGGAAATTCAATATATTATCTCAAAGTTCATAGTTCAAAGAATGTACATCTGAGGAGATGAAATTAGCACACGCAAGAAACCACCCCAAAGTGACCCTGTAATTGGAAAGCTACACTCTTTATCATAAAGATCCCTTACCACCATTAACCTTTGGCTGAGCTAGGAAAGGAAAAAATACTCAGAAAAATCCTACCAATACTCCCAAATGAGATATCATTAAGTGTAACCCTTTGATCCTAAGGATCTGATTACTGGGACCCAGAAAGAACTCACCTACTATTTGAAAGCCTACAAGAAAGAGAACATCATTCTTTCTTGGTCCCAAAACAAATCTCCATTACAAAAATATACAAACTGCTCCCTGTGAGACAGTTGTAAACAGCTACTAGATAACTGGGAAGGAGACAGGAGATGGAAAGGGGAATTAATAAATTCTTTCTTTTGAAATAGCTAACAGAGAAAGGCAGGATTTGCCAATCTCATAGCACTACTAAAATGCTATTTATTGTGGCCACCAGAACAAACTCCCAAGAGAAAAATTAATATATTCTTTTTTAATCTGGATAATCTCTCTAAACTCCATCTCTAATTCCTGAACAGAATAAATGCTTGCTACATTACTGTGCTGCTTGCCGAGATATGTTACCCTACTTCAGTCAAGTGAGCCAGTGGTCAATTAACGAAGTTACAGTCCTATTTTATCGCTGAGAGAAGACAGTTCCATAAAATATAATCAGGGCTGTGTTGTTGTTATGTGCCCGGACCCGACTCATAGCGACCCCTCCTTGGGTTGCCGAGGCAGTATCACTATGGAAGTCGATTGCCCAGTCTTCCTTCCGAGGAGTGGCTGGTGGGTTTGAACCGTCAGTCAAATGCCTTAGGCACAGTATACACAAACCCAATATATTTTTCCTTCTGTTCACACTACATGGTAAGTAGAAAAAGACAACTTTCAACCTCTTCTCTCAGTAGAAACGACGTAGATATATAAGAACATAGAGTTATTCCAGAAGTTACTAAAGCTTTAGAAAAAAAAAAATCCTTGAACAAAATTAGCTAATTTGCATGAAAAAACAGTTGGAAAAAGAGAGGAACACAGCAGGTTATTTAAGAAGCCTCAAGAATTTGAAATTTTAAACTAAAATTTGACACCTAATGCATGCATGCAACACCGGGGGCAAAGCGCTGGCTGTAGCTTAAAAAAAAACAAACAAACAAACAAAAAAAAACCTTGCCTTTTACCAAATTGTGCCCATATAAAGAGAGAAAGAAAAAGAAAGTAAAATAAGAAAATATGTCAACTTTTAGATTGGGATTGGTTGCATTTTGATGAAATTGATTATATTTCCATAAATAAACTGACTCAAGGATTTGTCCTAAAAATTGATTTTTAAAAAATTTTTTTTATCAACTTACAGGAACACCAGCTTTCCCTTTCATAACCAAGGTAGCAATAACAAACCAGGAAAGATTAAATAATCTTGTACTTTCTTCGGGTCCTGCTAAATACTCTCTAGTTGAAGCCATTCATTTTAAGCAGGGTGCCAAGGAAGCACTAAAGTATGGTGGTTTTGCTAATAGAGAAGTTTTTCAATTGAGACCTGGAATAAAATATGTACACCTGATGAGAATACAGACATTCCCTAAAATTTTTGGGTTTTGTCTTTGAAGACACAGCTATATCCCTTAATATGCAGAACTATTCATTTCTACCCCCTTAATTGAATGTGTTTTTTTGGGGGAGGCATGAAGAAGATGGAAGGTTCCAGAGACTGTGTTTAGTATTACATTATAGTAAGCCAAGAAACACCTCAGACATTCATCCTTCCCCCTACAAAAAGTTCACAGTAGAAGAGGTTTCTGCTGACTAGTGACAGCCCTAGAAAAAAAATTAACCATACCAAGTGAAACTATTCTCAGAAAATGAAAAACTTTATATTCCAAGGCATAATACCATCAAAAAAAATATACACTCCAAGTTAACTAAAAAATATTTGACAATATCAAATGAAGTCTTTGAAAATTCTGTAAGCCAAACCTTAAAAACCTAATAGAATGCAAAGCCTAGTAAGAAGTTGTTTCTTCAACAGCCCAGAAAATACCATTTTATGAAGTTCTATCTTCTTTCTCTTTTCTGACACTGTGTCATGAACCATCCAACAAGGTAAGAATTACTGAACAGAAACAAATTGCTGCATATAAGTCAACAAAGATGCTAACAAAGAAATTTTGGGAAAAGTCAAAATAAAAGAAACTAGCTATAGAAACAAAGAGCAAGACACAAGTCCAGGAGCACATCAGCACCTGGCAGACCTGAGGAGTTAGTTTCCCAGTCAATATTCTTTCCCTGATGGAGATAAACTAGTATCTAACCAGTTTGGGCAAAAAACAAAACTACAATACGGTCTCAAAGAAATTCAACAACTGTGGTAAGGAAGAATTTTTAATAAGCAAAACGAAACTGTCTGCCACTTGTCTCATGTCCTAATTAAAACTCTGGGTCAAGATTGTGGCTCATAGGTCACCAACAGCTCTTGCTAAATTTGTTAGTGCTACAGCTAATGTTTTAAAATGCAAGCATGTACTGAAAATGAAGGAATATATTGAAGTGTCTCATTCTTCTCTCCTTGAAGCTGATTCCTGAGCACACTGAAATAGCAGGAAATCCTTACCAAATTAAAAAAAAAAAAAATTCTAGGACTTTTTCCGGTAAGTCAGACATAAGCCTGGTTAAATTCTTCATTAAAAAAAAAAATCCTCTTTATAAATTCGATGCAAACCTAACACCATGATCTGTTATAATCCACAGAGAAAATAAACACTTTACAAGATAAAATCAACCCAAGCAACTACTTCCAACAAAGTCGACCAATGCTGTGAAGGCAAATCCTGCCCAGTGATTACCAAAAAGTTATCCCTTGATTTTCGCCTACCTTTTCCTACTCTAAACTTCTTAGTTGGATCCTGTCCTCTGACCTCCTACCCGCTGGAGCAAATCCCCAGTTGCTGCCAGGGAGAGAGTTCACCCCTTTACCCAGTGGCCCACAGAACCCTGATACCACTTTCCCTAATGGGGCACACCAAACAATCTCTTTGGAAGAGGCAGGCTCAGAAATGTTTGGGCCTGTCTTTTTGCTTCTAATCTGCTGAGAGTGATAATAGGCTGGAGGCCAAACCCTTATAGATGCTAAAAGGACAAAATGCAGATATGTCTTTTTGAAGTACTAGGAATTTGGGGAGAGACTTAAGGGCTTTATCTCAGACCACAGTGTAGCTGGATTTAAGTTTGAAGCGCCCACAAAGTGTGGAGTACCACGAGGTAGCAGGATTTTAAGAGACTAGTGGAGCTGTCAGGAATCTGGAAGGGCATGCACCTGCACCTAGGGGGCACAGCGAGGATTTGGAACTCACAGTGGGGATTCGGAGTAGGCAGGCAAGCCAGGACCCTACCCGGGAGAACTCCAGATTTAGGGCAGCCTTTCCCATGGAACCATACTGAGGGCTCCCAGGAACAGGGGTGGGTGTTCACGCAGTGAGGAAGGGTTAGATACTACAGAATGCTGACTCTTGTGGTCCTGGCTAAAAGACGACATTTTGGGGAGTAGGAACTTACCGCATGTCCCTGTAAGGTCCAGAGTAGCTCTCCATCCAGGGACCCATCTCGCTTTTGACACAATTGGGGCTGGGGTAGGGCACTCTGCTTACCACGCCGCTGGGGTACCACACATCAGGTGGGGGAAAGTCGCTTTCCTGACCAGCCAGCCCCTGAGGTGGCCGAGTGTAACCATAGGGGGTTACAGTCCCCGCCTCCACTCCTGTGCCACTGCCACTGCCACTGCCACTGCCACTGCCACACGGTCCATACAACTGGTCTTCTTCGGCACTGAAGAGAGTGTGCCAGGAAGAGGATGTGGCTGTTGAGGGTGAACCGGCTCCGTGTCCCGCTGCACCCCCGCTGTGCAGGCTCCCCAGGTCCCCATAACGGCACTGTGCTGCCGCAGCCACCCAGGCGCTACCATAGTCCAGCGGGTTCTCTAGCTTGATGCGGGTGTGGGAATGTTGGGGCGGCGGAGGAGGCGCTGGCCCTGTCAGGGCCAGTGGAAAGTTGTAATATTCGCGACTCTGGTAGGCTGCTACCTCGTCGAGTGCTCCAGACTTGTAGAGAGGCAGGGTGGGTGGCAGATCCAGTGGCCCGGTGTCCCCTGCTTCACCGTTTCCAGAGCAGCATAGGCTCTCGCCGTCTAGCCCTTTGGTATAACCTCCCTTGAAAGGGGAATATTCAGCAGTCTCCTCAGTGCCTTTACGTCCTGGGCCGTCGTCTAGTAGAGAACCTTTGCATTCAGCCAGTGGCGTGCAAGGAGTAGTACGGACAGCGAGTGGACCTCCCAGGAGTGGGGCGTACATGCAATCCCCCCGAAGGTGTTCTCCAGGACTCAGATGGTCCAAGGCCTCCACACCCAAGCCCATGGACACGGACACTGCCTTGCATAGTTCCTTGGCGCTGTCTGAGATGGTCGAAGTGCTCCCTAGATAACTGTCCTTGGAGGCGGTAGAAGCCCCAGCGGCCTCCCTCACTCTAGCGCTGCTGCTGCCGCTGCTTTCGGAAGCCGCCTCCTGCTGCTGCTGCCGCTGCTGCTGAAGGAGTTGCATGGTTCCGGCCTCATTCAGGATGTCTTTAAGGTTGGCGGAGCAGCTGTTTAAGCCCGGGAAAGTGGGGCCCAAAAGGGACAACGTGGATGGGGCAGCTGAGTCATTCTCGCCCGGCAGTGCTGGCGGCAGCTGCGGCAGTCCCTGGCTGGAGGCCGCGGTGGATTCGGGCTCTGGGACGCAGCCGCTCTCGGGGTGGCCCCTGGAGGCTGACTGCTGTTGTGAAGGTTGTTGCTCTTCATCCAGGGCCAGATAGCCTGTGGAGCCTCTACTCTGGGGTTGGGGAGAGCCATCCTCACGCTGCTGCTGCTGCTGCTGCTGCTGCTGCTGCTGCTGCTGCTGCTGCTGCTGCTGACGGCGGCTGATCTCCTGCTGCTGCTGTTGCTGCGGCGGCTGCGGCGGCTGCGGCTGCTGCTGTTGCTGCTTCTGCGGCTGCTGCTGCTTCAAACGGGCGCCGGGAGGTGCTGCGCTCGCTGCTTCAGGTTGCCAGGGGCCCGGGTTCTGGATCACTTCACGCACGCTCTGGAACAGGTTCTGGAAAGCTCCTCGATAGGTCTTGGACGGAGGTCGGGGGTAGACCCTTCCCAGCCCTAACTGCACTTCCATCCTTGAGCCTGGCTGAATCTTCTACCTAATTCCCTTACCCGCCTCCTCTTTTCTTGCTCCAAAGAGTTCAACAGGCTGCGAAGCGGTAGGCTGCTGCAGCTAGCTGCCCACCTTTGGGAAGCTCCTGGGAAGGAAACTTGCTGGAACAACCACGCAAAAACGCTTCAGACAGCCTCAAAGTCTTGTGCAGAGGAAAACACACGCTGGACACGATCTGCTCTGCTAGGCCCACAGTCCGTTCCTGGATACTTAGAAGATTCAAAAGATGCTCAAATCTTGAAAGGAAAAAAAAAAAGAAAAAGTTATCTGCCCCTCCCTTCCAAAGTCAGTGTCCACTCAAGCAGGTGCAAAAAAGAATCATTTGTTGTTCTTTTGTTCTGTGGGCTTTTTGTTTGTTTTCTACTGAAGTCCTGACTGACTTTGCATCTTTCGATCTCTGGTCCGGTGATCTGAGGGTGAAAAGGCTGGGGTGGGAGAGTCAGGAGAACCAACAAGCCTGCCTAGCGCGCCGCTTAACCAGCAGGTCCCAGCTGCAGAACTGAAGCTGCTCCCTGGTCTCTGGGATCCCAGAGCTGTCTTTGCAACTTGTAGCTAGCTCGCCCTCTGGAAGCCAAAGGGAGTTACCTCTCTGCAAACTCCTGCTGGCCGCGCCACACTGGTGGAGGGGGGAGGTGGGGCCGGGCGGAGAGAAACCCTGCGGAGGCAGCTGCCCAAAGCTAAGACCTGGGAGGGGGGCGGGGTGAAGGGAAGAAGGACAAAGGCAGCCGTCAGTCCTACCTGGCACTTTCTTTGCTGCTCTGAATTTCTAGTAGCTTTTAAAAACTTCACCGAAAAGGAAAGGGCAGCTCCGGGACGGTGGCTTCAAAGCTGCCTTACTGCAAGAGGCGTTGGCTGCCACTGGGGCTAGGCTGGTTTGGCGAGGTGAGTCCCTTCAGCTCCGGTCTTGCACCGGGGCGGCAGGCTCTCTGTTGCTTTCCCTTCTTAGCCTCCTCTACCTTAAGGCTTGCTCCGGACCCTTCAGCTCTCCCAAGCAATCTGGCTCCTGGGGATCTGGGAGGGGGCGCTGGGAGGTGGAAAGCAAATGCAACAGTTTGCTAATCGGGTCCCGCCCCCGCCAGGCCGGCCTCCCTGCCTTCCCACCTCCTTTCTTCTTCCCTCCCCTTTCCTTTTCTCCCCTCCCCTAATCTCGGGCTAACGCCGGTAGCTTTAAAGAAACAAATGCTGATGCAGCGTGGGTGAGCGCGGGAGAGGATCCCTGGAGCCTTAGACGACCCCTGCTCCCTGAATACCTCCTGCTCTCCAGCATCAGAGTTTAAGGCACAAGGGTTGAAGTTTAGTAACCGGAGCTTTATGTGATGACAACGCTAGGGAGCGCCCAGAGGCACTCGCCAGATTTCATTCCAAAACTCAATCTCAAAACACACGCGGTGGTGATGGTGGTGGTGGGGATTGGGGAAGAAGGTTTTAGGAGTACCACTGGGATGCGCAGAACGGGGATGGCTCCAACAAAAGGAAAAACAAGCCAATCCAGACAAAACTTGGTGAAACCTTGGAGATTTCTCCATTGAGGTAGATTGGTCCTCTTGGAAGAATGCCAGTTAGTCTAGGAACCTTCAACCCAGGAACCAGAGTTTGTCTCTACCCTATTCTCCTCCCTTCTTACTGTCTGGAATTGCTTCTAACCATTCACTTCTCTCTTATCCATACTTAGAAAGGCAGAATCACCCAGATAAAGAAACAGAAACGAAAATACCAGAACCCTGCCATATGCATCCTCGATTTTGTCCAGGGCTTTGCAAACATTAGTTTGTATATAATCACAGAAACCAAATTCACTGTCAAGTCAGTTCTGACTCCTAGCGACCCCTGGTGAGTTTCCAAGGCTGTAAATCTTTAGGGAAACAGACTGCCTTATCTTTCTTCCATGGAGCAGCTGGTGTGTTCAAACCACCCACCTTCTGGGTAGCAGCCAAGTGCCTTAACCACTATGCCACCAGAGCTCCTGTAGTTTGTATATACTCACTAGACCCCTCCTTGGGTTTCCCAGACAGTATCTCTACAGAAGTAGATTGCCCAGTCTTCCTTCTGAGGAGTGGCTGGCGGATTTGAACCGCCAGCCTTCTGCTTAGCAGTCAAGTGCCTTAGGCACAACACCACCAGAGCTTCTAGTTTGTATATTGGTTTTCCAAGCAGTCTTTACTTATTTTAAGCTAGCAACCTGCACTGTCCAAAGTATGGAACCTACATATGGCCGTTCCTCTTGATGGGTAATCAGAAGTGGAAGGTGATGTGAGGTACTGCAACTGATCTTTTGTGGTGCCCCCAGACCCCTGGCCCATCCCCCAGCTCCTGGGTAAAGATGGAAAGGCAGGTGGGAATGGAAAGGTAGAGGAAACTGTAGGCTACCAGGAGTAGACACATAAGGAACAGAAGCTTTCCTTTATACTGACAGCCCTGGCTCTGGGCTTCCCTAACTTGTAATCTCGTCAAATCTATGAATCTGGTTAGCATCTCTCTGTCCCAGAAGATAGGCGGACCTTATCACCTTGGTCTATTGTGCTCTCTACAGGGAAAGGGAGGCATTATAGCTTTATCTTGTGTATAGCCAAGCATTATGAGTATTTACTTATCCTGTCCAAACAAAGTAATTCAGTCCTAAAGAAAGGGAAGAATGGGAATGATTAGCTTTATTTTGCAGATGGAGAAGCTGAAACAAGGACATAGTTTGTACTATGTTCCACATTAGAAGAATAATCTAATCTTCCATCTCATTGTTTTTAACTAAATTAATCAATCTCATGAGTCCTTCGAAAAGGGCTATAAATGAACCTTCTGCAACACAGTGGCCCCTTTAAACTGGCTTAACGTCTTTGGGAGCTCAGGTAGCATATTGGCTAAGGCACTTGACTGCTAACCAGAAGGCTGGTGGTTCAAACCCACCAGTCACTCCTCGGAAGAAAGATGGGGCAATCTACTATCCTTAGTGATACTGCCTTGGAAACCCAAGGAGGGGTCACTATGAGTCGGGTCAGACTCAATGGCACATAACAACAACAACAATGTCTTTGGAGGTGAATAATTATCTTTGAGGATTTTAATGATTGTAGCCCTGCCTGGACACACGTACCCCCATTGTTGGTGAGGAATCTCACAAATCACCCCTTATGGTTAAGAAGTCACCACAATCATTTTCTTGTTGTTGTTATGTGCCATCGACTCGGACCCAACTCATAGCGACCCCTCCTTGGGTTGCTAAGGCAGTATCACTCCGGAAGTAGATTGCCCAACCTTCCTTCCGAGGAGTGGCTGGTGGGTTTGAACCACCATCCTTTGGGTTAGCAGTCAAGTGCCTTAGGCACTATGCTACCAGAGCTCCTCCATAATCATAGAGATGTTAATTAAATTGATATATAGAAATTTCACATTGTAATAATGAGCTCTGGTGGTGTGGTGAGTAAGAGATTTGGCTGCTAATCAGAATGTTGACTATTCAAACTCACCAGCTGCCGCAGGAGGTAGAAGTGGCATCTACTTCCATAAAGATTTACAAGCTTGGAAACCCAGTGGGGGGTCACTATGAGTCAGAATAGCAGTAGGTTTGGTTTTGTACAAATTTTTCATTGTAGTAAGAAATATAAATATGTAATTGAAATGCATAGATACTTTTAAAAACTTACTTGAATAGTTATCACAATCTTCAATCCCACCAAAGCTTTGAGTGAAGGTTGCTCAAAGGGAATTGAGTTGTTTGGCAGAATGGTAGGATGGAAAGAACAATAGGTCTTACATCAAGGAAAATTGTTTGTCTACAGACTGGCAATGAAGCTCTTCCTCTCCCTCAGCTTCAGTTTCTTGCCCTGTGATATGGGGGGAGAAAAAAGTAGAGGTTGGAACAAACAGATTTTTAGGACCCTTCTGACACTGATAGTTTAGAGTGCTGTGACTGAATTGCATTTTCTTCTTATTTACACCCAATAGAGAGTGAAGCATGAAGACGTTCTTTTTCTTTTGTTCTCACTTGTGGTTGAGTTGATTATGACTCATGGTGACTGTATGTGCTGCAAATTACAACTGAACTCCTTAGAGTTTTAAAGACTAAGACTCTGACCTTTTGGAAGCAGACTGCTAAGCTTTCTTCCAAGGTGCCTCTTACTGGGTCAGAGCCACAAATCTTTCAGTTAGTAGTAAAACACCAGTTTGCGCTACTCATTGGCCCTTTTATGATAAGGAAACTGTGAAGGCAATTTTGGTGCTGTGGAACCAATATAAACTTTAGAATCCTTCAAACCTGTTTTGAATGTCTGTTGAACCATCATTTCTTAAAGGATAACTTTGGAGAATCATTTCTCATCTTAATTTTTATCAGATCTCTTTGTTTCTAACTTCAGTCATAATTTGTGACCAATAATACTGTGTCTCAGAAGACTGATGTGGCAGTTAAAAGAGATCATGTGTGTGTTAAAAGAGATCATGTGTGTGGAAAAACTTTATAAACAGGAAATCATTTTACAAATCTGAAGGCTCATTTTGTTATTTTTTATTTTGTTTTTTCCTTTTATCCATTTTTACTGTGCTAAAAAGATATAACAAAGTATTTACCAATTCAACATTTTTTACACGTACAATTCAGTGACATTGATTACATTCATCATGTTGTGCAACCATCTCCACTATTTCCAAATTATTTCACCACCATTAACAGAAACTCAGTGCTCCCTAAGCAATGACTCCCTCCCACCCTTACTAATGACTAATAAACTTTGGTCTCTATGTATCTGCCTACTTCATATAAGTGGGATCATACAATATTTATCCTTTTGTGACTGACTTATTACACTTAGCATAATGTTTTCAAGGTTCATCTATGTGGTAGCATGTATTAGGACTTCATGTTTTTCTTTAAGGTTGATTAATATTCCATTGTAGAAGAAAGGTCTGGTGATTTACTGCTGAGAAATCAGCCACTATAAACACTATGGAGCACAATTCCACTCTGATATACATGGGTTGGAGTGGAGGTGACAGTAACTCATTTTTAAAGTTATTTATCTTCAAAGGTGATGTTATCAACAATTATATCATTATCCGCAGAGGTAAACTATGTGAGCATACTAGAGACATACTATATTTGAATTTTGAAATCTGATCACCTCTCTCAAATTTTATTCTTCTACTCATACTGCTTTTTTTTCTTTTTTCTAAACTTATGGTGGTAAAATAACACAAAACTTGCCATTTTAATCATGTTTAAGTGCACAATTCAGTGGCATTAAATATATTCATTAGGTTGTACGGCCCTAGGGGATGGCCCCGGCCCGGGCCCCAGGCCAAGCCCAAGCCTGGCAGTTCAAACCCACCAGTAGCTCCCTGCCAGGTAGACGAGCCATCTCTTTGGGAGCTCTGGAAGCATAGTGTCTAAGGCACTTGACTGCTAACCAGAAGGATGATGGTTCAGCCACTCCTCGGAAGGAAGGTTGGGCAATCTACTTCCGGAGTGATACTGCCTCAGCAACCCAAGGAGGGGTAGCTATGAGTCGGGTCCAACTGGATGGCACATAACAACAACAACATTAGGTTGTGCAACCATCACCACCATCTACTTCCAAAAGTTTTTCATTATTTCAAACAGAAACTAAGTAACCCTAAAACAGTAACTCCCTATTGCCTGATGCTCCTCCTCCCCCCCGCCAAGCTCGTGATTTTTTTTTAAATGTCCTCAAGTAGTGCCAGATTCATGGTGATCTCATTCTCTGTAGGGTTTTCAGTGGCTGAGTTTTCAGAACTTGATCTCCAGGCCTTTTTCCGAAGAGACTCTGGGTGTCATGGTGACTTATACTCATGGCAAGTCCTTGTGTGTCAGAGTAGAATGGAGCTCCGTAGTTTCTTTGTTTTTTATTGTGTTTAGGTGAAAGTTTATGCAGAAAATTAGGTTTCCATTTAACAATATATTTTTTTTAAATTTTGAATTTGTACTTTTTTTTTCCTTTTTTCTTTTTTCATTTTAAGAGCTTGTTTTACATTCAAGGTAAGGTAACACGTACATTTAGTTTCACTCCTCATTCGCCACGTCCAACCCTAACCCAGTCTCCTCCCCTTCCTACCCTGTAAACCTCCCCCTGTGCCCCTCATATTTCTGCACTGATGTTTGTCCT
>NW_006922186.1:1040517-1042015 GCF_000298275.1 Orycteropus afer afer | reverse complement strand
TTCTCTTCCTGTTCTGGAATTCCAATGACGTGTAAGTTATTTCTTTTGATGGTATCCCACATGAACCTTAGGCTTTCTTCATTTTGTTTTGATTTTTTTCTGATTGATCCTTTTGCAAAGAAGTATTCAGGTATTTTTCTTCCATCTCATTAATTCTGTCTTCCATCGCATCAATTCTTAACTGGAAGTGATTTATATTTGTGCCCATCCCAAAGAAAGATTACCCAACAGAATATGGAAATTATTGAGAAATATTATTAATGTCACACACAAGTGAAATTTTGCTGAAGATAATTTAAAAATGGTTGCAGCAGAGTACATTGACAGAAAACTCCCAGAAATTCAAGCCAGATTCAGAAGGGGACATGGAACTCAAGCTATCATTGCTGATGTCAGATGGCTGTGGGCTGATAGCAGGGAATACCAGAAAGATGTTTACCTGTGTTTTTTTGACCATGTGTGGAACATAGCAAATTACAGATAACTTTGGGAAGAATAGGAATTCCAGAAATTTAAATTGTGCTTATGCAGAACTTGTACATAGACCAAGAGGTGTTCGTTCAAACAGAACAAGGATATATTGCACGGTTTAAATTCAGGAAATGTGTGTGTTATGGTTGTATCCTTTCACTTTATTATTTTGATCAGTATAATGAGCAAATAATCCAAGAATCTTGACTATATGAAGAACACAGCATCAGGATTGGAGGAAGCCTCATTAAAAACCTGAGATATGCAGATAATACAATCTTGCTTCCTGAAAGTGAAGAGTGCTTGAAGCACAGACTGATGAGTATCAAAGACTACAGCCTTCAATATGAATTACATTTCAACATAAGGAAAACAAAAATTCTCACAACTGCACCAATAGTAACATCACTATAAATAGAGAAAAGACTGAACTTGTCAAGGATTTCATTGGATTTAATTTTACTTGAATTCACAATCAAAGGACATGGAAGCAGCAAACCTGCTACAAAAGACCTCTTGAAACTGTTAAAAGTAAACATATCACTTTGAGGACTAAGGTGTACCTGATCCAAGCCTTGGTACTTTCAATATGCATTTGAAAACTGGACAGTGAATAAGGAAGACATGAGAAGAATTGATGCATTCGAATTAAGGTGTTGGTGAAGAATAGTGAATATACCACAGATTACCAGAAAACTGAACAAATCTGTTACAGAAGATGTAGAGCTAGAATGCTCCTTGGAAGTGGTAATGGTGAGCCTTTGCGTCAGGTACGCTGGACGTGAGAAGTGAGAAAATTATTAACAATCCCTAGAGAAGGATATCTCACAATGTAGTGGATTGAAACAGTAGCTTCAGTGATACCATTTTTGCAGGATTGTGTGTGTAATAGTATTCACTTTGGTTGCCTTTCACTCTTTTTGTTTTTAAATTGTGCTCTGGGTGCAAATTTTCAGAGCAGAATTTGTTTTACATTCAACAGTTTGTGTACATTTGGTTTCACTCACTGATCACCATCTCCAATCCT
>NW_006922186.1:1038191-1039407 GCF_000298275.1 Orycteropus afer afer | reverse complement strand
ATCTCCAGCAATCTATCAAATAAGTTTCCTTCCCTAAGGAAACCCTTCCTTGACTTTTTACAGAAATGGGCTCACTCAATATTTGTCCTTCTCTGATTGACTTATTTCACTCAGCATAATGTCCTCCAGATTCATCCACTTTGTGAGATGATTTGCGTATTCTTCATTGTTCTTTAATGTAGCATAGTATTCCATTGTGTGAATGTACCATAATTTGGTTGTCTATCATCTGTTGATGGGCATTTAGGTTGTTTCTATCCCTTTGCTATTGTGAATTGTGCTGCAATGAACATATGTTTGCATATGTCTGTTCGTGTCCTGTCTCTCACCTCTTTAGGATGTATTCCTAGTAATAGAATTGCTCTTTCAAATTGTATTTCTATTTTCAGTTTTTTAAGGAAATCATATCATTTTCCACAATAGATTTACCATTTTAAAGTCTCACCAGCATGTATAAGAGTGCCAATCTCTATAACCTCACCAAGATTTTTTATGTTCTGTCTTGTTGAACTTTGCTATTATTGCTGGGGTAAGATGACAACTCATTGTCATTTTTATTTGCATCTCTCTAGGCATTTAACTGCTAACGAGAAGGCTGGCAGTTCAAATCCACCAGCCACTCCTTGGAAGGAAGATTGGACAATCTACTTCCGTAGTGATACTACCTTGGAAACCCAAAGAGGGGTCACTGTGAGTAAGATCAGACTACGCCAGTGAGCTTGGTCGGTAATGGCTAATAATTGTGAGCAATTCCTCATGTGTTTGCTCGCCGCTAGCATATCATCTTTAGTGAAGTGTCTGTTCATGTCCCTTGCCCATTTTGAATTGGATTGTTTGTCTTATTGGCATTGAGGTATTGAAGTTTTCTATAAATCTTGGAGATAAGTCCTTTGTCAGATATGTCATAGGCAAATATTTTCTCCCGATCTATAGATTCTCTTTTTACCCTTTTGGAGAAGTCTTTTGATGCACATAAGAATTTAATTTTTAAAAGGTCTCAGTCATCTAGCTTCTCTTCTACCTCCTGTGCATTTGGGGTTATGATTGATAGTCTATATTCACTGCCATCAAGTCAGACCTGACTCATAGAGACCCCTCCTCCCCAGATGGAAGGTTGAGCAATCTATTTCCGTAGAGATACTGCCTCGGAAACCCAAGGAAGTGTCGCTATGGATCAGATCCAACTTCACGGCAATGGTTGCGTTGTGTTGCATAT
>NW_006922186.1:1033640-1037618 GCF_000298275.1 Orycteropus afer afer | reverse complement strand
ATAGACATAGTTTTACTTCTTCTTTGCTAATTTGTATGCCTTTTATTTCTCTTTCTTGCCTTATTGCCCTGGCTAGGACTTCCAATACAATGTGAAACAGAAGTGCTGATAGAAGGCATCTTTGTCTGGTTCCAGTTCATAAAAAGAATGCTTTGAGTCTTTCTCCACCAACAATAATGTTGGCCGTTGGCTTTGCATATGTGCCCTTAATTTTGTTGAGGAACTTCTCTTCTATCCCTATTTTGCTGAGAATTCTGAACAGGAACAGGTATTAGATTTTATCAAATGCCTTTTCTGCACTGATTGATGTGATCATATGATTCTTTTGTTTTGTTTTGTTTAAGTGTTGGATTACATTGATTGTTTTTCTGATGTTGAGCCATCCTTGCATACCATGTATGAATCTCACTTTGTCAAGATGTATTATTTTTTTGATATGTTGTTGGATTCTGTTGGCTAGGATTTTGTTGAAGATATTTGCATCTAATTCATGAACAATGTTGGTCTGTAATTTTCCTTTTCAGTTGTGTCTTTCCCTGGTTTTGGTATCAGTGTTATGCTTCCTTCATAAAACAAATCTAGAAGTATTCCATCTTTTTCTATGTTCCAGAATAGTTTGAGTAATGTAGGTGTCAACTCTTCCCTGAATGTTTTGTAAAATTCTCCAGTGAAGCTATCTGGGCCAGGAGTTTTTCTTGTGGGAATTTATTATTATTATTTTTTTTATAACCTGCTCAGTTTCTTCCTTTCTTATGGGTCTGTTCAAGTATTCTTTCTCTGACTAGGATAGTTTAGATGGTGTTATGTTTCTAGACGTATCTTTTACATGTATCTTTTACATCTTTTAGACATTTGAAACATTAGTGGCATAGCCTCCAGCCTCACAGAAACACTCAAGCCATCACAGCAGGAGAAACTGACAGACAAGTTTGTCTCCCATAGTTGTTCCAAACTGCTCTACTCATTTCCTGGTGTCCCCTGCCCTGACACTTACCTGGCTTGCCCCTGGCATGTAAACACTTGCCTTCCACTGGATCTGGGGCTGGCTTACTGCAGCCTGCTCCCAGTGTGGCTCCAGGCACGTGAACATCTGACTTTCACTGGTCCCAGGTCTGGCTTATTGTGGCCTGTCCCCAGAGTGGCTCTGAGCCCACAAACACCTGCCTTCCCTGATCCTGGCACTGGCTTACTGCGGCCTTGCCCCCAGGACAACTCCATGAACACAAACACTTGCCTTCTGCTGGTCCCAGGGCTGGCTTACTGCAGCCTTGCCCCTGGTAACAAGTTTCTAGAAACTTGCCCATCTTTTCTAGGTTCTCCAATCTGTTGGAGTTCAGTTCTTGATAATATTCTGTCAATATCTTTTTTTTATTTCAGTTGGTTCTGTTGTGATGTCACCCTTTTTGTTTATTATTCTTATTATTTGCATCTCTTTCTTTTCTTTTCTTAGATTTGCCATTGGCTTGTCAATTTTGTTCATCTTTTTTAAAAAGTCAGCTTCTTGTTTTATTGATTTTCTCTTTTTTTTTTTTTTGTTTTCTGTTTCATTTATTTTTACTCGGATCTTTATTATTTCCTTACTTCTAGATAATGTAGGTGTTTTTTGTTGCTCTTCTTCTAATTGTTGGAGCTGTTGAGTTAGAGTGTTGATTTTGTTTCTTTCCTCTTTTTTGATGTGTGCATTTATTGCTATAAATTCACCCCTGAATACTACTTTCACTGTGTCCAATAGGTTTTACTAAGATATATATCATTCTCATTTGTTTCTAGGATTTTTTTTTTTTTAATTTCACACATTATTTCTTCTATTACCCAGTAGTTAATTGTTGAGCAATATATTATTCAACTTCCACATGTTTGATGTTTTTTCCTTGATCTTCCTATTTGTGATTTCTAACTTTATAGCATTGTGGTCTGAGAAGATGCTTTGTAGTACTTCAATGTTTTTGAATTTATTGAGGCTTTTTCTATGTCCTAACATAGAATCTATTCAGGAAAATGATCCATGTGCACTGGAGAAGAATGTGAATTGTGCTTTTGTTGGGTGGAGTGCTCTGTATGTGTCTATGAGGTTGAGTTGGTTGATTGTGTTGTTGAGTTCTTCTCTATCTTTGCTGAGTTTTTTTTTTCCTAGTTGATCTGTCCCTCCTTAATGTGGTGTGTTAAACTCTCTGTAGAGTTGTCTATTTTTTCCTTTCAATTCAATTAATATTTGCTTCATGTATTTTGGAGCACTTTCGTTGGGTGCATAGATATTTTTTGTAGTAATGTGTTTTTGGTCAATTGACCCTTTCAGTATCATGTAGTGACCTTCTTTGTCCCTTGTGCTGTTTTTCACCTTAAAGTCTATTTTATCCTAAATTAATATTGCGACTCATGTTCTTTTTTAGTTACTGGTGGCATGGAAATTTTTTTTCCACCCTTTAATTTTTAATTTATTTTTATCATTGTGTCTAAAGTGGATATCATAAGCAGCATATCAGTGGGTCTTCTTTTCTTATCCAATTGGCCACTCTCTTTCTCTTGACTGGTGAATTTAGTCCATTCACATTAAGTGTAATGAGTGATAGGTATGAATTTATTCCTGTCATTCTATTGTGTGGGTTTTTTTTTTTTTCCATGTGGTTGGAGATTTCCTTGGTTCAAATACTTTTCTGTGCTGTGTTCATTTTGTTATCAAGTGTTTTTTCTCTTTTCTTCTTTATTGTTGGTTTTGTGCTTACTAAGCCCATATGTTTTACATCTTTCCGGGTTTGCTTAGAGGGATTGTTAATTTTCTTTGTGGTTATCTTGGAGTGATTTCTTGTCTTTTTAATTTTGGAAGAGTCTGTTTGTTCTATAAGGACACTGTCCTGTCTTCCTCTCCATTTGGAAGTTTTGTAATTAAAACTAATATTCCCTCTATTTGCTTTGTTGCTAGTGTCGTATGCAGATTTACTCCCTTATTTCTCTGTGTACAATGTTCTATGAGCTTATATTGAGCATCTATTTCTGGTTTGGGTTTTAAGTGTTGATGTCAGATGTCCTGATTTTAATTTGTTGTTCTCTGTTGTGAGTTCTCTATTGGAAGGACTTTCTCAAGCATTTCTTGTAGGGTTGGTTTGGTTTTCACAAAATACCTTAATTTCTGTTTGTCTGAGAATGTCTTGATTTCACCCTCATATTTAATGGATAATTTGGCTGAATATAGAATTCTTGGTTGGAAGTTCTTTCCCTTCAGTGTTTTCTATATGTCATCCTACTGCCTTCTTGCCTTCATGGTTTCTGGTAAGTAATCAGAACTTATCCTAATTGGTTGTTGATTGTAGGTGACATTTCTTTTTCTCTGGACTTAGTCTTTGGTTTTGGAGAGTTTGATTTTGATATGTTTTGTTGACTTTCTCTTGGGATCTAACCTGCATGGGGTTCTTTGAGCTTCTTGGACAGATATATTTTCTTCTTTGATGATATGGGGAAAATTTTGTGTTAGCAAGTCTTCCACAATTTTTTCAGTGTTCCCCCCCCCCTTCTCTTGTTCAGATAATCCAATGAGGCGTATGTTGTTTCTCTTCATATCATCCCATATAACTCGTAAGTTCTCTTCATTTCTCTAAAATCTTTGTTCTGATTTTTCTTCATATAGGCTGGTGCCAAGGGTTTTATCTTCTAGTTGGGAAATGTGTTCTTCAGTCAGTTCTAGTCTACTCTTGTCCTTCCACTGTGTTGTCTAACTCTGTAATTTTAGTGTTCATCTGGATTTCTAACTGCTGTTTTTGAATGAGTTCTGATTGTATATTAAACTTGTTATTTTGTTCTTGAATGGTTTTCCTGAATTCTTCCAGGGTACTCTCTGTGTTTTCCTTGATTCAGTTTGTGGTTTCCTTGAGCACTTGTTGAGCTCTATGCACATATCTTCTGAATTATTTCTTGGATAATTCTATTGCTTGTTCTTCTTCCATGTTAGATGAGTCTTTAACCTGGGGTTTAATTTCTATTGTC
>NW_006922186.1:1023860-1033084 GCF_000298275.1 Orycteropus afer afer | reverse complement strand
ATTCCAAAGCTGCAAAAATTCCGTACCCCAGGCCAGTCTGTGCTGTCTTGGAAGAGCTAAATCCCAGCCTTGCACTACAAGCTCATCCCAGGGCCCACCTACCTGTGGCATTTCCTCCCTTTCCCCTCTCCGTTCTCAACTCCCAAGTCACAGGGCTTTCTGCTCTGTTTATCAGCAAGATTATCTCAGCAAGTTCATTATCCACTTTCTCAGCTCACTTCCTAAAGTCAGATGCTCCCATTGTGGGTATTCTAAGTCCCTGAAACCTCCTTGGATTCCTTGCTGCCCTGCTGCCCCCCCCCTTTTTTCTTCTCCACACCTCTCTCCTAAAGAGTTTTATGCTTCTCCACTTGTCCATCTCCCCGCAGGCCAGGTAGATTCATTTATTTTTTTCCAACTTTTTACTCTGCTTTTTTTTCTCCATCTCCACTAAATCTGACATGCTCTAACTTACTCAGCTGTTCCCAGCTCCTGAATCCCTGCTTCAAACTGCTACACCTAGTTTTTCAGGAATTAAGATGCTAGAGGGAACAAACATGTGGGTTACAGTTACAACTCCATCTTTCCAAGCTGTTGCTTTTAAGTCTTGCACTGCTCCCTATCTCTTCCACTTCCTTTATCATTTTGTACTGACCTCCCCCTTATTGTATATTGCCTTTCCCTTCACCCAAGTTAATATGTGTCTCACAGGTAAGCATTTTGCTGGTATTCTTTGCTTTCAGACAAAATTCGTCTGACATGATCAATGATATCCCTCATTCCACACCTTCTCCAAAATATGGCTTGAATTTCTGGCAGTTCTTTGTTGATATACTGCTGCAACTGTATGTCACCACTCATTTGTCAGCTTATCATACTGTGGAGGTGTACAAGTTGCTATAATGCTGGAAGCTATGTTGCTGGTATTTCAAATACCAGCATGACCAACAATGGTGGTCTAGTTTCAGGGGAGCTTCTGGACTAAGCCAAACTAGGAAGAAAGAAGGGTCATCCACTTCTGAAAAACTGACCACTGAGAACCTTATTAATAACTGTGAAACACTGTCTGATATATTACCTGACATATTACTGGAAAACTTTATGAACAGCTATGAAACATTGTCTGATACAGTGCCTGAAGATGAGCCCCTCAGGTTGGAAGGTACTCAAAATGAGACTAGGAAAGGGCTACTTCCTCAAAGTAGAGTTGACCTTAATGATGTGGATGGAGTAAAGCTTTCAGGACCTTCATTTGCTGATGAGTTGTGGCTCAAAATGGAAGAAACAACTGCAAACATTCATTAATAATCAGAATGTGGACTGTACAAAGTATGAATGTAGGAAAATTGGAAGTTGTAAAAAATGAAATGGAATGCATAAATATTGATATCCCAGGCATTCGTGAGCTTAAATTGATTGGTATTGGCCATTTTGAATCAGACAATCATGTGGTCTACTATGCCAGGAATGACAAATTGAAGAGGAGCAGTGTCACATTCATACTCAAAAAAAGTGTATTTGAAGATCTATGCTAAAGTACAATTCTGTCAATGATAGGATAATATCCATATGCCTAGAAAAAGACTAGTTAATACTACTATTATTCAAATTTACACACCAACCACAAAAGCTAAACTGAAGAAATTGAATATATTTACCAACTTCTGCAGTTTGAAATTTACCAAGCATGCAATCAAGTTGTACTGATAATTATTGGTGATTGGAATATGAAAGTTACCAACAAAGAAAAAGCATTAGTAGTGGGAAAATATCGTCTTGGTGAAAGAAATGATGTCAGAGACTGGATGATAGAATTGTTTGAGACCAGATGACTAATTTATTTATTGCAAATACCTTTTTTTCTTTCTAAATACATTTTATTGAAATATAATTTATGGACAGAGAAATACACAAAACTAAAGTGATTAAAGTGACTTTGTTTTTTTCAGAATTCCCTCCCTTCCCGTCCACACCTGGTAACCAACAAAGAAAGTTTCCTTCCATATATAAACCTTCTTTTGACTTTTTATAATAATGAACTAATACCATATTTGTCCTTCTGTGATTGACTTATTTCATTCAGCATAATGTCCTCCAAGTTCATCCATGTTATGCAGTGTTTTGAAGATTCTACATTATTCTTTAGAGTTGCATACTATTCCACTGTGTGTATGCACCATAGTTTGCTTATCCGTTCTTCTGTTGATGGGTTTCTAGGTTGTTTCCATCTTTCTCCTATTGTAAATAGTGATGCAATGAACATGAGTGTGTATATATCTGCTCTTATCCCGGCTCCAACTTCTTTAGGATATATACCTAGTAATGGGATGGCTGGGTCAAATGGTATTTCTAATTTCAGCTTTTTAAGGAATCAGCATACCAATTTCCACAGTGGTTGTATCATTTTGCAGTCCCACCAGCAGTGTAAGAGAATCCCAGTCTCTCCACATACTCATCAGCATTTGTTATTTTCTGTCTTGTTGAATTTTGCCATTAGTGCTGGGGTGAGATGGTATCTCATTGTTGTTTTGATCTTCATTTCCATCAGCCAATCCTCAGAAGGAAGATTGGGCGATCTACTTCTGTAGTGATACCACCTCGGAAACCCACAGAGGGGTCACCATGAGTTAGATCCAACTCGACAGCAGTGAGTTTAGTTGTTTTTTTTATGCCTAATGATTGTGAGCATTTCTTCATGTATTTACTGGCTGCCTGAATATCCTCTTTGGTAAAGTGTCTATTCATGTCTTCTGCCCATTTTTTAATTGGATTGTTAATCTTTTTGTTGAGGTGTTGTAGTTTTCTATAAATTTTAGAGATAAGTCTCTTTTCAGATACGTGATTATAGACAAATATTAATTTGTTGCTGTCATTTTGTTATGTGTTTTTTTGTGGTGTTGCTGATTTCCCTGTTCCATATGATTTTCTGTGCTGAGCTTGTTTTGTTTATGAATTGTGTTATCACTTCCTTCATTGCTATTGTTTTAGTATTTGCCGAATATTTGTGCTGGTTCTTTTTTTTATGTGAAAGTTTATTAATTTTTTTGAGGTTACCCTGTAATTTATAATTTTCTTCTCAAGTTTAGAACAGTCTGTTCTATCTTACACTTGTCTTGACTTCCCTACTATTTAGAAGTTTTGTAACTACGCAATTTTCTCCCTCTTTTTGGTTTGTAATTTTCCTCATCTGTCAGTTGATGTCTCTGGCTCCCTGTTTAAGATCTTGTAGGCTTATTCACTTTGGATACTTCCATAACTGGGTTGGTTTCTGGGTCATGTCATCATGTGTGTTAATGTTTGGTTGTTGTTTGCTGTTGTTGGTTCTCTGACCAGGACTCTCTTTAGGATCTCTTGTATGGTTGGTCTGGTTTTAACAAATGTCATTAATTTCTGCTTATCTGGAAATGTCCTAATTTCACCTTCGTATTTGAGGGATAATTTTTCTGGGTGTATAATTTTTGTTTGGAAATTTTTCTCTTCCAGGGTTATATATTTATACCTTCACATTATCTTCTCTCATGCATTATTTCTACTGAGAAATCCAAGCTTAGTCTTATGGGTTGCCTTTTGAAGGTAACTTTTTGTTTCTCCTGTGCTACTTTTAGGATTCTTTCTTTGTCTTTGGTTTTGGTGAGTTTGATGATGATATGTCTTGGTGATTTTCTTTTAGGGTCTATCCTGTTTGGGGTTCATTGGACTTCTTGAATGGGCATATTCTCATCTTTCATTATACCAAGGAAATTCTCTTCCAACAAATCTTTGACAATTTTCTCTGTGGTTTTATTTGTCTCTTCCTGTTCTGGAATTCTGATTACATGTAAGTTATTCCCTTTGATGATATCCTACATGAACCTTAGGCTTTCTTCATTTTGTTTTGATTTTTTTTTTCTAATTCATCCCTTTCCTGAGAAGTATTGACATATTTTTCTTCAATCTCACTAATTCTGTCTTCCATTTATTCAATTCTACTCCTTTTCCTGTTCAATGTGTTATCTATTTCTGAAAATTTTGTATTAATCTTCTGGATTTCTATCTGTAGATTTTGTATCATTTCTAATATTTCATTTATTTTATCATTTTGTTCTTGTATTGTTTTTCAAAATTGTTCTAGGGTTTTTTCTGTGTTTTCCTCCATTTTGTCTGTGTTTTCCTTGATATGTCTCTCAATCTGTTGAAGATACCTGAATATAATTCTGTTAAATTGCTTATCAGGGACTTGCAGTGCTGCTTCTTCCTCAGGGATGTTGTTTTGAGTCTGTATCCTGGTCCTTTGTTTCTCTTTCTTTATCTTACTTCTTTGTTTGGGCTGTGATGCTCTGTTGTCTCTGAGACATTGTGAAATTTTTGTGTTTATATTTAATTGGTGATTGTATGTTGGAGTGGCTTACCCTCAATTTTCATTTTCTTTGTTTTGTTTGTTATATATGTAAGCAGCATGCTGTGCTCCTGTATTCACTAGTTAGCAGCACTTATATATTCACCACCTGTCTCCTTTCCCATTGTCAGCCTCCCATATGCCCCTGCTCTCCTTGGCAAATGGACTCTATTCTTAGGTCCCTGGAATCCAAATGAGAATGCTGTCACTTTAAAATCCAATATGGCCACCACTTGTAAACATTCAAAATGGCTGTACTCTCAGTCACTTTAAATATCCAAAATGGCCACCTCTTGTAAACAATAAAAATGGCTACATCTTCTGGACAGCCAGAAGTCCACAGCTCAGGTTGTCTCCTTCCTTGCTGTTTTCCTTCCTAGGCATAGGCCACCAGCATAGTAGTCCCTGAAGCCCTTGGAGACCAGGGCTGGTCTTTAGGTCAATTCTCAGGTCCCAACACCACTTAGAAATATTCAAGCTCTTGGTCCCATCAGAGTAGCTGACAGTCTGAAGGTCCAACCATCTCTGTACTCAGTGTTTTCATTCCACTAATTTGTGCCTAATCCACTTCTGTACACTTCCTTTCTAAGCTCAGGGCCCCAGGATTATCTTCTGTATCTCTGTTAATTGGTTTCTCTTCTCTTTGTTGAACAGGGTCTGTGTAGCTTGTCTGCCTATTCTGCCATCTTACTGGAAGTCTGCAAATCCCTTTTTTCAATAGCATAAATGGCGACTATAAACATGGTCCTTGCCAGATGGAATACACAGAAATCAAATCAACTACATTTGTGGAAAGAGGTGATGGAGAAGCTCAATATCATCAATCAGAACAAGGTCAGGAGCTGACTATGGAACAGATCATCAATTGCTTTTATGGAAGTTCAAGTTGAAACTGAAGAAAATTATAAGTCCTTGAGAACCAAAATGTGACCTTGATTATTTTCTCACCTACACAAATAGTTTCACTTTTTCCACCTTACTTTCCTAGAGTAAATCAGAG
Source organism: Orycteropus afer afer (assembly GCF_000298275.1). Classification (NCBI taxonomy): domain Eukaryota; kingdom Metazoa; phylum Chordata; class Mammalia; order Tubulidentata; family Orycteropodidae; genus Orycteropus; species Orycteropus afer. The sequence goes on along the minus strand of NW_006922186.1, from coordinate 1,027,730 downwards.
TCAGTTCTGCACTGAGCAGACAGAAATACCACAAGTGAATGTCCTTAACAAACAGAAATTTATTTTCTCACAATTTAAGAGGCTAGAAATACAAATTCAGGGTGCTGGCTCTAGAGGAAGGCTTTCTTTTCTGACAGCTCTAGGGTAAAACCGCCCACTTGTGGTATTTCTGTTATAGCAGCTCTAGATAACTAAAGTATTGATCAATGACCTTGATGTATAACTGGAAATTATACTACTTCCAGAAGGAAATATAAGAGAAAGTAGTTGTAATCTTGGATTAGAAAATATTTCTTAGATATGACATCAAAATTATAACCCACAAATGAACAAATTGATAAGTTGAACTTCATCAAAGTCAAATACTTCTCGTCTTCAAAAGACACTGGTAAGAAGACTGACAAGAAATATTTGTAAATCATATTTCTGATAAAGGAATGTATAAATAACTCTCAAAACTACATGATAAGAAAATAAACAGTCCAATTTTACAAGATTTGAGCCAATTCTTCACTAAAGAATGTATATTGTTACTGTTGTTAGTTGCTATAGACTTGATTGCAACTCATGTTGACCCCACGTGTGCAAAGCAGAACTGTTCCATAGTTTTCAAGGCTGTGCTCTTCCAGATGTACATTACCAGTGCTTTCTTCTGAGGTACTTTTGGGAGGGTTCAAAATGCCAGCCTTTCAGCTAGTAGCCCACTGAGTAATGGTGCCAGCCAGGAACTCAAAGAATGTGTACAAGTGGCAAATAAGCACATGAACAATACTCAACAACATTATTCATTAGAGAAATGCAAATTAAATGGGACACCATACACATCTAATTAGAATGGTTAAAATAAAAAAGACTGACCATATCTAGTGTTGATGAGAATATGGAGAAACTGGAATTCTCATATGCTGGTAGAAATGTAAAATATTACAATCAGTCTGGAAGACAGATGGAGCATTTCTTAGAAAGGTAAACATACACCTACGCTATGACCCTCTTGTTTCACTACTAAGTGCTTACACAAGAGAAGTGAGAATGTATGTCCATATAAAGATATATATATACACATCCTAATAGCAATTGTATTTGTAATAGCCCTAATATTATGCAGAGCTCTGGTGGTGCTGTTGTTAATGTATTGGGCTGCTAACCAAAAGGTAGGTGGTTAAAACCTACCAGCTGCTCCATGGGAGGAAAATGAGGCAATCAACTTCAGTAAAGATTTATAGCCTTGGAAACCCTATGGAGGTCATTATAAGTTGGAATTGACTCAATAGCAGTAGGTTTGGTTTGGATAAGATTATCCAAATGACCATCAACAAGCAAAAAACTGTGGTGTGAATACTACTCAGCAATAAGAAAGTAAAACTATTGATTTGCAAAAAATTTAGATATGTTTCAACAGAATTTTGCTAAGTGAAACACACCAGAGGAAAAAGAGTACAATTCTGTACAATTTCATTGATACTAAATTCTAGGGGAAAAAAAAAAGTAACTACAATGACAGAAGCAGATCATTGATTGCCTGAAGGAGGGGTGGAAGGGGCATAAAGAAACATTTGTGGATAATGGGTATGTTCACTATCTTGAATGGGTGATGGTTTCATGAGTGTATGGATATGTCAAGTTTTATCGTTCTTCACACTTTAAATATGTACACTTTATTGTATGTCAATATACCTTAATAAGGCTGTTTTAAAAATCTCTCTGTATGCTCAATGCAGAATCTAGGACAATAAGAGTGGAAGGAAGAAGACTGCAGTAGTCCATTTTGAGTTAATTTTTGTATCTGAGTATCTAATTGTTTTATATACCAAAAAACCCAAAACCACTGCCATCAAGTTGGTTCCTACTCATAACAACTTCCACTGGGTTTCTCATGCTGAAAATAATTGGGAAAGTAGATTGCCTCAACTTCTTCCCACAGAGCAACTGGTGGGTTTTGAACTGCTGACCTTCTGGTTAGCAGCCAAATAAGTGTCTTACTCTCTATACCACCAAAGCTCCTTGTTTCATAGGAATAGGTGTACTATTTTTTCCAGCACCATTTGTGGAAAAGACTCCTTTCTCCACCTAATTGCCTTTGCACCTTTGTCAATAATTGGTTGTCAATATGTTTGTGTAGAGAGATCTGTTTGATAGATGAATCTGGTCATATTATTCTCCTACTTAAATCCTGTCACTGGACTTCCATACTTTTAGTATAAAACTCCAAATCTTTAACAAGATCCTACATGATCTGGTGTCTCTCCAACTCTGTGACCTCAGTCATACCACTTTTGCTCTTGCTCCCCTCACTCTGGCCTTTATTAAAACCAAACTCACTGCTGTAGAGTCATTTCAAACTCATAGCAGCCCCTCCTTGGGTTTCCAAGGTGGTATCTCTATGGAAGTAGATTGCCCAGTCTTCCTTCCAAGGAGTGGCTGATGGGTTTGAACTTCCATCCTTCTAGTTAGCAGTCAAATGCCTTAGGCACTATGCCACCAACTGCCTTAGAGTCCTTCTTGCCTTTGCTTATGCTGCTTGCTTTACCTGAAATGCTGGTTCAGTCTTCTCACCATTTATCTAAACAGAAAAAAAAAAAAAAAAAAAAAAGCTTCACTGCCATCAAGTCAATTCCTACTCATAGCGACCCCCACTGCTTTTCTGAGATGGTAAATCTTTAAGGAAGTAGATTGCCCAGCATTTATCTAATTAAAACTTACCCATATTACCATTTTAAGAACTCCTTCCTGGACCTCCTGGACTAGCTGAGTTTCCCTTTTTAATAAATTTTTAATATGCTCTAACTGTTGTTGTTTTGGTCCATTTGAACTCATGGTAACCTCATAAATAGCACTCAATATTTCTTATCTGATGGAAGGCCAATTAATGCTACTATTATCCAAATTTACACAACAACTGTGAAAGCCAAATATGATGAAATTGAAGATATTTACTAACCTCTACAGTCTGAAATTTGCCAAACATGCAATCAAAAATTTGTTGATTATGACTGGTGACTTGAATGCAAAAATTGGAAACAAAGAAGAACTATCAATAGTTGGAAAATATGGCCTTGGTGATAGAAATGATGCCAAAGATAGCATGATAGAATTTTGCAAGACCAATGACTAATTTATTCATTGCAAATACCTTTTTTTTTTCAACAACATGAACAGTGGCTATACATGTGGACCTCACCAGACATAATACACAGGAATCAGATTGACTATATCTGTGGAAAGAGAATATCTGTGGAGAAGCTCAATATCTCCAGCCAAAACAAGGCCAGGGGGTGATTGTGGAACAGACCATCAACGGGTCACATGCAAGTTCATGTTGAAGCTGAAGACAGTTGAAACAAGTCCACAAGAGCCAGAATACAAACTTGTTTATATCCCACCTGAATTTGGAGACCACCAAAAGAATAGATTTGATGCACTGAACACCAATGACTGAAAACAAGATGAATTGTAGGATGACATCAAGAACATCATGAAATGAAGAAAGCAAAAACTCATTAAAAAGACACAAAAGGAAGGAAAGACCAAAATGGATGTCAGAAGAGACTCTGAAACTTGCCTTTGAATGGAGAGTAGCTAAAGAAAATGGAAGAAATGAAAGATAAAAGAACTGAACAGAAGATTTCAAAGAGCAGCTCGAGAAGAGGAAGTCAATATTATAATGAAATATACAAGGACCTGGCCTTAGAAAGCTAAAGGTGGGGAGTTCCCGCAAGATGGCAGACTAGGCAGAAAGACTGCACAGACCCTCTCCAACAAAGAAAAAGGAAACCAATTAACACAGACACAGAAGATAATATTGGAACCCTGAGCCTTGAAGGGAAGGATATAGAAGTGGACTAAACCCCAACTAGCAGAAGAATTTGC
>NW_006922186.1:1019293-1020077 GCF_000298275.1 Orycteropus afer afer | reverse complement strand
GACATGAGACAAAGTATATGTGAACTGCTGTATGGAAAGTGAATTTGCTCTGTAAATCTTCACCCAAATCACAACAAACAAACAAACAATAAATAATAATAATAAATAAAAGAAAGAAAGCTAAAAGGGAATAATAATACACTCAGCATTTATCAATCTGAAAGAACTGAATAAAAATTGAAGCCTCGAGTTGCAACACTGACAGTTTCTATTAGCAAAATATTGACTGATGCAGCAAGCATCAAAAGAAGATGGAAGGAATACACTGAGCCATTGTACTAAAAAGAATTGTTTGAAGTTAATCTATTTCAGAAGGTTTCATATGATCAAGAACCAATGGTACTGAAGGAAGAAGTCAAAGCTACACTGAAGGAACTGCTGAAAAACAAGGTTCCCAGAAGTGTCGGGATACCCGTTGAGGTACTTCAACAAATGAATGCCCAATTGGAGGCACTTACTCAGCTATGCCAAATTTGGAAGACAACTACCTGACCAACTGACTGGAAGAGATCCATTTATGTACCCATTCCAAAAAATGGTGATCTCATAGAATGTGGAAATTATCAAACAATATCATTAATATCACATGCAAATAAAATCTTGCTGAAGATAATTCAAAAACTGTTGCAGCAATATATTGACCGGGAGCTTTCAGAAATGCAAGCTGAATTCAGAAGAGGATGTGGGATGAGGGATATCATTGCTGATGTTAGATGGATCTTGGCTAAAAGCAAAGAGTACCAGAATGATGTTTACTTGTGTTTTATTGACTATGCGAAAGCAT
>NW_006922186.1:1017555-1018243 GCF_000298275.1 Orycteropus afer afer | reverse complement strand
CTTTTTACTTGTCAACCTTGGCCTTGGCAGCCTCAGCAGCCAGCAGCTGTCTGAGTGAAGAAACGCCTCTAGGTCTAGTGGGTCGGGAGCAGGAGGCAGAGCTGGACCTCAAGGTTGAGGGACTTTCACCAAGCCCCTAGAGCCTGGAACTTTGAACTTGGACTCAAAGCCTCCAAACTGTAAGAGAATAAAATCCTGTTAAGGCCTTCCCATTTGTGGTAACACTGTTCTCAGAGTGGCACTAGGTAACCAGAACATCAAGAAATCAGAAGACGTATTGCACTGGACAAATATGATGAAAAAGACCTCTTTGAAGTGCTAAAGAGCAAAGATGTCTCTTTGAAGACTATGATGCACTTACCCCAAACCATGGTATTTTCAGTCACCTCATATGTGTGTGAAAGCTGGGCAATGAATAAGGAAAACTGAAGAAGAGTTAATGCTCTTGAGTTGTGGTGTTGGCAAAGAGTACTGAAAGTATCATGGACTGTCAGAAGAATGAACAGATATCTTGGAAAAAGTGCAGCCAGAATGTTCCTTGGAAGTGGGAATGGCCAGAGTTCATCTCACTTTCTTTGGTCACGTTGTCAGAAAGGACAGTTCCCTGGAGAAGGATATCATGCTTGGTAAAAGGGAGTGTCAACAAAAGAGGGGAAGGCCCTCAATGAAATGGATTGACACAGTGGCT
>NW_006922186.1:1009165-1016579 GCF_000298275.1 Orycteropus afer afer | reverse complement strand
TGAACCGCCAGCCTTCTGGTGAGCAGTCAAGTGCCTCAGTGATAGGCACTTGGAATTCACTGATGAATAGGACACAGTGAGGGCCCTGAGGCACTTATTAATGGTTTAAGAAGGTGTAGTGGTTAAGTTTATGTGTCAACTTGGCTAGGCCTGGTGAGTGGCTGGGCAGCTGGATGTAGCATTCCCCATGATGAGACTGGTACTCAACTCCATGGCAGAATCTACTGTGAGCAGCTGAATAGCTGCCTTTGGGTATGTGGTCTGCTTCCCATATATAAGGAACAGGTTTAGGAATGGTCTCTAGCTCATGGCATGCTTGAACCCTGCATGTAGCCATGCAATTGTTCAGCAGCCTGCTATGCTCTGCTGACCTTGGGACTTTTAATGGACTTGAATTAACAGCCTGCCATGTGGTTTGGTAACATTGGGACTGTGCCTTTTTACTTGTCAACCTTGGGCTTGCCAGTCTCAGCAGCCAGCAGATGTCTGAGTGAAGAAAAGACTCTGGCTCCAGTGGTTGAGCTGAAGCTCAAGGTTGAGGGGCTTTCACCCAGCCTCTAGAGCCTGGTACTTTGAATTCAGATTTAAAGCCTCCAAACTAAGAGAAGGAGAGTGAAGAACTAGATGAATAACTATATTTGATCTGAGCTAGAAATGAGGAATGGAGCTTTGGAAATAAACTCTCAAGAGTTCTTCCCATGCTGAGTTGTGGACATCTGCTATTTTCTCTGTTTAAAGGGTTATAATGGATTGCTTTCTCACATCATTTTTTCTTCCTACCCCTCAATGTTAGAACCTACATCTGATTTTATCATTTCCCACAGTTCCAGCCCTAACTTCTCCCCTAATTGCCTTCTTTTAGGCTATCTTCAACAGAATTAGAATCAAAGAGTTCTTTCCAGAAAGACAACTCTACCCACATTGTTTTTTTGCTCTATGACTTTCCAATACTTACCCCAGTGGTTTAAAATCCAAATGCCTGCTAAACAAAGGAGCTCTGGTGGCATAGTGTTTAAAACATTGGACTGTTAACTAAAAGATTGTCAGTTTGAACCCACCAGCTACAGTGTGGGATAAAGATGAGGAAGTCTGCTTCCCTAAAGATTTATAGCCTTGGAACTCCTAAGGGGCAGTTCTACTCTCTCTTATAGGGTCACAATACCCTATGAGTTAGAATCTACATGATGGCAGTTGATTTGGTTTTGGTTTGCTAACCAACAAAAGTGAGTGAAGAGGGCCTGTTATTGTAGAAACAAAAGGGATTTGTTGCCAACTAGAGAGCAGTTGCCCCATCTAAAGGGGCTAACCACAACTCAGATCCAATTGGTTGTTACCAGTAAGGAATGGAAATTAATAGAATGGATGTTCTATTAATTTCAAGAACAGCAGTATTCTAGATGTTAATGTGAAATCTCCTGATCTTTTTTTTTTTTTTTTAATGTTGGCAATAATTCAGTTGATTTAAAAACACCATGTAAGCTAACCCTCTGAAGGCCAAATAAAACATGTTGGTGGATATGATTCAGTTTTTAGGTTGCCATTCTGCAACCTCTGGCCTGCAGGTTCAAGTCCAAGTTCCCTAGCTTAGCCTTTAAGTCCATCACAGATAAGCCTCAATATCTCTTTTCAAACCCTTTTCCTATCGATTTCTCCTGCCAAATATCCACCTCTTCAGCCACATCAGACTTTTTGGAGTCTTCTGAATAGACCCTTCACTCTCAGGCCTGCTTTCTTCTGGGACATGTTGTTCCCTTTTACTATAATGTTTCTCCCCCTTTTTTCCCATGACCAAATTCAATCCATCTTACAAAAACAGCACAGATGTTGAGTTTTCTGGGAAACTTTCCTGAATTTATTCATTGTAGCTAATTTTTGTAACACTTTATTTTTGCCCCCTTTAAAAAAATCGCAATCTGAAATGCTTTCAAATTAGATATGTACATATCTTCCTCCTTCACCAGACAGTATCCCCCATCTCGTACATTGCCATTTATTTGTTTCTTATCTGTTCAATGCATGTGTGGAACTCATACTATGTGTCAGACACTCTGCTAGGCAGTGAGACTAAGAGCCCTAAATGATCCATTTAACCAAACTATAAGTATGAAGTGTTAAATGCAGGCAGATTGAAAAAAATGATTTGAGAAAAAGGGAGGCTTCTCCACACCTCTTCTATGTGACTGCTAACAATTACAGTTCACTAGGAATCCACTGTGATATACTGGTATTACAAGGTTTTGATGATTATTTACATTTTTTGTAAGGACACCCCCCCCAAAATCCCACTGCCATCTGAATTCTGACTCAAGACACTATAGGACCCTATAGGACAGAATAAAACTGACTCTGACCCATAGGATTTCCAAGACTGTAAATCTTTATGGAAGCAAACTTCCTCATCTTTCTCCTGTGGAATGGCTGGTGGATTCAAAGCACCAACCTTTTGCTGAAAGCTTTAACCACTATGCTACCAGAAATCCTTGTAAGAAACCCAGTGAGTAGGAATTACACCCATTTTGTACAGGTATACATAGACTCAAAAATGTTAAGTGATTTTTCTAAGCTTAGCCAACTGGTAGGGGAGGCAGAACCAGTACTATGAGCCTAGATGTTCTACTACAAATCAACTGATCTCTTGTTGCTATAGCTTACTTAGCTTCCTCTCTGATACCAGTGTATGGTTAACTGTCCTGTCCATCCCTAATATGTGGACTAGACGTTAGGTGAGCTATGGTATAACTGGATCTTTGGTATAGCTAAACATTTCATAACGATTTCATTTAATGAAAATGGAAACTTTTTTTTTTTTGGTCACTAGTTACATGCTGTGTGACTTCTAGGTAATCTGTTGACCACTTTGCATTTCATTTTAGTTATTTGTATAATGGAGATAATAATATCCATCTAGTCAATTTATTGTGAAATCCAAATAAAATGAGGAATGCAAAATAAATTTGTAACAAAAATTATTATATATGTTTGTCCATCATGTGTCAATGTATATATATGATTTGTAATCATTACAACAGCTTTCCAAGGGAAGAATTAATATTCTCTCTCTCTCTTTTTTTTTTTTTTTTTTTTTTTATTAATTTAATTTTCATTTCATTTTAAATATAACAATCTTGAAGCAGAACTAAAGTTTGCGGTCTGGTCTGTTTGACACAAAACAAAGTGTCATATTGCCTCTTAGGCATTAGGCAACAGTTAATTATTGGTATCATCTGTATAGTACTATTTACTTTTTAAAAGGCTTAAGGATATTTGACCCCAAGTTCAGGTTCCAGGGATAACATTTGGTATTCAGAGTTTAAACTCCACATTTAAAAGGTTTCAAAACATGGGAAGCAGAGGTCAACATTAGAGAATCATTTTAGCAAGACCCTTCTTCATGTCTACCTATATCTCACACTTCCCTTCAGAGAAGTCCCATTCCGTTCTACTCTATAAATTTCCTTGGAAGCATCCTTAGCTAAAAATACATGTTTTAAGGTGGTAACATGCCGGGAATCTTCACTCACATTCATTTCAGCTCCACCAGGCACCGAGGACAGAATCAGTAGATACCAAAAGGGAAAATGATCATCAATCAGAGAATATATGTCACCTATGGGACTTTAGGGCACTCTGGTGGCATAGTGTCTAAGGCACTTGACTGCTAACCAGAAGACTGGCAGTTCAAATCCACCAGCCACTCCTCAGTAGGAAGATTGGGTAATCTACTTCCGTAGATGGAAAACCAAGGAGGGGTACCTATGAGTCGAATCATCTTGACAGCAGTGAGTTTGTTTTTTTATGGGACCTTAAGGATGGAGTGTTCTGGAGAAATCAGAGCCAAGGCCAAAGGTACAATTTAGACTACTGCAATCTTTCATAGTAGCAGCCACTCTCTGTAGAGTTCAAAGCAAGGAGAGGTGAACCACTGAATGACTGCCATCACGTCTATAGTATTTATCTAGATGGGCATGAAAGAGAATGCCTTCATCCCTTTCTTCATGGTGTCTCTGCAGCTTTGCTTCCTGATAGCAACAGTACTACCTGACCTTTGGACAGAACCCCAAGGTTAAGAATGGACATTTACATATAATATCTTATAGCAAACTTCATAGCAGCTTTTGGAATTAAGCAGAGCATGCACTATTAGTTCTGTTAAACAGAGGAAGCTGAGTCTCTGAAAACTGAAGTGACTTGCCCAAAGTTATCTAGCCATTCATGTGCAGAGAAATATGGGGGGCAGTGTTCTCCTTTGTCACTTATTTCTTTCCACACTAGGTTTTTCAATGTTTAGCTCCCTGCAACAAGTGAGTCCTCAAGCCCTATAGACACACTTTAGTTGTAGCTAGCTAAAAACTTTGGTTAGGTTGGAGCTAGTTATATCTTGCAATGGGGTCAAATTCTCTTGTATAGGTTTCCTACCATGAGTAACAGTGACATCACATGGGGTTAACACCAATGATGTGTTAGAGGTGGAGTCCTACAATCCCTTACTTGTGCCTTCCTTCACACCTCTCCCGTCAAAGTATGACCAATCTTAAAAGATCCAGAGAAAATGCTCCCCCATACCCTAAGTTACACCCTGACCCAAAGCAGTTAGCTACTTAAAACATCCTGAATCAACCTATGAATACCAAAATTTTGCTTTTTGACAGAGGTGAAATGTAAATCAATGAAAGGAAGTAAAATTTCATACCTTGGAAAATGGAAAGTTACTAATAAGTTACTAATAAGAATTCTTAAAATTCACCTAATGAATTACAAATAATTTTCTGATATTTGTCAGTTGAAAATCAGTTGTTTTATTTAGAGATAGATGACTTAAGCTTCTGTGTACTAAAATTGTGAATTATTGTGATCAAAGCCATAGAGAAAAATAAAGCAGTATTTTACAACAGAGTGATTACATTCTCATAGAATTGCCTAGAATACCAGTTCTGGCTCTTTTCCTTCCTCGATCAACTTAAATCAGGACTAATGCAGATTCAAACCATGGTCTGCTAAAAGGACTTACAAATCTGTCCTGAAAGAAGTGCAGCCGAAATGCTCTTTGGAAGTGAGAATGGCCAGATTTCGTCTCACCTACTTTGATCATATTGTAAGAAGGAACCATTCCCTGGAGAAGAATATCATGCTTGCTAAAGTGGAGAGTCAACAAAGAAGGGGAAGACCCTCAACAAGATGGATAAGCACAGTGGCCGCAACAATGGGCTCAGGTATAGTAAGGATTGTGAGCCTGGCACAGGACTGGGCAGTGTTTCGTTCTACTGTGCGTAGGTTTGCTATGAGTTAGAGGCAACTCAACGGCACCTAACCACATAACAAAACAATGCAGGTTCAAATATGATGGTGAGATCAGCCATAGATACTGTGTCTTCTGTCCAATGTTACCATTCCTTAGTCATCTGCTTCCCAATACTGCCCAAAATGCAACTGCATGTACTATACCAGTGTAGAGAAAATTTGTCTACAAAGCTGTTAAAAGCAGCCCCTGTCACAGATAGCAAACCTGGGTAGGAACATGGACACAAAAGGAATATAGTGTTGAAACAGCATTTGGATTATGTTATCAGATTGAAAGTACAAGGTCTTATCTAGGATAACTAGGTTATTGTTATATTATCACCAAAGTCTATTCAACTGACTATAATAACAGTTAACATTTATTATACTCTTACTATGTCCTAGTCATCCTTCTAAGAACCTCTCATCGACTAATTCATTTAATACTAATAACACTTAGTCTGTTCTTAGCCGTTCTTGTGCTTTATGTAAATTAATTCAATCCTCACAAATATCTTATGAGAGAAGGATTATTATTACTCTCATTTTATAGATAAGGAAAGATAAGCTCAGAGAAATACAGTAACTTGTTCAAAGTCATACAACTAGTAAGGGATAGAGTTAAGATTGGGATCCATGATGCCTAGTTCTAGAGTTTATTCTATCCTGAGTACTAAATGATATTGCACATCATCTGCATGATCCTTTTCTTACTGTCAAAATGCATAAAAACTCTTGACAAGTAACTTATTGTTTCTCAGCACCTCGTATATGGTAGGCATTATGCCTGCCCTCAATAAGTTCACAATATAAAGAGAAGAACCAAGCTCATCATGCTCAATATTAGTAGAATCGTCTTTTGTTTTAAAAACAAAATAATTGGTACATGTTAAACATTTTGGGCAGGAAAGCAGGGGAAGCAAAGCCAGAAGGGACCACAGAGTGAAGCAGCAGCCAGGGATCCAAGTAAGAGGAGGGACCAAGGCCACCCCCACCAGGCAGGAAAGTGGGGGAAAGTGAATCCAGAGGGGATGACAGATCAGAGCAGCAGCCAGGGATCCAGGCAAGGGGAGGGACCCAGGCCCAGTCCCCACCAGGCAGGAAAGTGGGGGAAAAAGAAGCTAGAGGGGACAACAGAGCAGAGCAGCAGCCAGGGATCCAAGTAAGGGGAGGGAAGAGAGGTTTTTAACAGCTAAGCAAGACAAACTTATCTGTCAGTTATTTAAACTGTTGTGGCTTGGATGTTGCTGTGAGAGTTGAGGCTGTGCCACCAGTATTTCAAGTGTCTGCAGGGTTGCACATGTTGCACAGGTTTCAATGCAGCTGAGAGACTGAGACAGACTAGGAAGAAGTGATCCATTTCTCAAAGACTTGGCCAAAGAATAATTTATGAATAGCAGAGAACACTGTCTGATATATTACTGTGCAACTTTATAATAGCCCAGAAACATTATCCAATACAGTGCAGGAAGACAAGCCCTTTAGGTCAGAAGGCTTTCAAAATACAACTAAGAAAGAGCTGCATCATCAAAGTAGGACCAATCTTACTGATATGGGTAAAGTAAAGCTTTCGAGACCTCCATTTGCATGGTGACACAATGCAATTGCGTGTACTATACCACTGTAGAGAAAATTTCTCTACAAAGCTGTTAAAAGCAGCCCCTGTCACAGATAGCAAACCTGGGTAGGAATATGGACACAAAAGGAATATAGTGTTGAAACAGCATTTGGATTATGTTATCAGATTGAAAGTACAAGGTCTCATCTAGGATAACTATGTTATTGTTATATTATCACCAAAGTCTATTCAACTGACTATAATAACAGTTAACATTTATTATACCCTTATCATGTGCTAGCCATGTGGCATGACTCAAATTGAGGAGAAACAGCTGCAAACATCCATTAATAATAGGAACATGGAATGTATGAAGCATGAATCTAGGAAAATTGGAATTTTTCAAAAATGAAATGGAACACATAAACGTTGATATCCTAGGCATTAGTGAGCTGAAATGGACTGGTTTTGGACATTTTGAATCAGACAACCATATGATCTACTATGCCAGGAATGAGAATTTGAAGGCAAATGGTGTGGATTTCATCATCACAAAAGATGTTTCAAGATCTGTCCTGA
>NW_006922186.1:990390-995048 GCF_000298275.1 Orycteropus afer afer | reverse complement strand
TGAATAGAAGTGGTGAAAGAAGGCATCCTTGTCTGGTTCCTGTTCTCAAGAGGAATGGTTTCAGTCTCTCTCCATTGAGAATAATATTGGCTGTTGGTTTTGCATAGATGCCCTTTATTATATTGAGGAATGTCCCTTCTATTCTTATTTTGTTGAAAGTTTTGATCAGGAATGGGTGTTAGATTTTATCAAATAAGGTTGTAAATCTTTACAAAAGTTGATTGCCCTATCTTCTTTCCACAGAGGGCTGGTGGGTTTGAACCACTGAGCTTCTGGTTAGTAGCCAAATGCCTTATCCACTACGCTACCAGAATTCCTTTGCCCCTATACATACATATCTTCGTTAATCCCTATGGGAATTCTACAAAGTACTGATTATTCTTCTCCTCTGTGGTTCAGAGAGGTGTATGGTGCACAACTAGAAAGTGCCAGGTCTGGGGTTTAAATCTAGGGAGCTTGGCACTATATCCTTCAAGATTTCTTCTATATAGAATTATAGTATCAGTTCTCTTCATTTCCCAGAGTCAAAGTGAGGAAAATGAGCTTATGCAAGTGTGATAGTTGGAGTTGTGTGTCAACTTGGCTCGACTACAATTCTGTGTGGTTTAAGCAATTGTAATGTGGGTTATTCCAATGATGAGATCAGATGTATATGTTTTCAGCAGGCAATCAGTTGAAAGGAAGTTTCCTAGGGGTGTGGCCTGCTTCCAATATATTTATGGACATCCTGGGAAAATGACACTCTTCTGTGGATCCGGATCCTGTTGTGCATCCTACAACTGTCTATGAGTGAACAGCCACCATTCGACCTGGTGATCATGGATTCATCATTCATTGGAGTCAACAGCCAATCTTGAGTTTGTCAACCCCTGCAGCTGCATAAGCTGAGAATTGCTGCCAGCTTGACTTTTGATCCAAGAACTTGGGACTTCCCAGCTTCTATAAATGTGTGAGCCATTTTCCTAAGATAAATTTCTCTCTTTCTCTCTAAGCTTTACTGGTTTTCTTCTGTAGAGAACCCAGCCTAACACAGTAAGTCAACAAAGGATTAAAATGCTTCACATAGTGAGAGATGATCAATAGCAATGCTAGCTTATTCTATCAAACTTTGTTTTTCCTTAACAAAACTTCACCTTTTCCAAAACTCATTTCCTCCAAGAAGCTTACCATAAGTGTGAAGGGCCAACATTGCCTGAAGTACCCACTTGCTGAATGAGGCTCTCCTGAATTTCCAATAAGTTTTCACTAATGTTAGTCAGTAAAATTTCTGATTTTTTTTGTTGTTGTTGCCAGAGCCCTTATGGGCCAGGGCTATGCCTTTGGTTTATAGAAATGGCTACCACTCATTGATGAAATCAGTGATGATTAAATCAAGCCATTTACTTTAAGGTTGGTAGTTCAAGCCCATGCAGCAGCACCTCAAAAGAATGATCTAATGACCTGCTTCTATAAAGGTTACAGCCAAGAAAATTCTATGGAGCAGTTCTACTGTCATATGGGTTTGCTATGAATCAGAATTGACTCAAGGGCACCCAGCAACCAACAACAGAAAAGCAATAACAATAACAACAAACTTTTAATAGTTTCTATGTGCTTTGTACATTAGAGTTTATAAAGTGCTGTCACTTCCAGACACTCATTTCAGGTTTTGATGTCCCACTTTCATGCCACTTTATTACTTTCTTTCAATCCTCACAACAAGCTGTACTTTCACTTATCACATTTTGTTCAAAAAGTTGTATGACTGTTGGTCCCAACCAATGATGCTCAACCTGGTTTTTCAACATGCTGGGAAGATATCGCTCAGGTTATTTCCTCTCCTTGAAATGCCCTTCTTCCTTCTTCCTGATATCTTTATCAAAATCTTATCTTCCAAGTCCCAGGTCAAAGCTCAAAGCTCAAATCTCTTGTGAAACCTTCCAAGTCCACCTCAGCTCACTGTGCTCTTGTCTGCCTCAGTAGTCCTGTAAAATGTGTGCCACTTACTTGGCACTTAATAGACTATAGTAGTAGTAGTTTTTTTTTTTTTTAATTTATTAATCTTTTCTACCCAGCAAGCAATTGGTACCTATTCTGGTTACCTAGTGCTGCTCTGACAAGAATATCCACAAATGGAATTGCCTTAACAAAGAGGAGTTTATTCTCTTACAGTCTGGAGGATTTAAGTACAAGTTCAAAGTGCCAGGCTCTAGAGGCTGGGCGAAAGCCCCTCAGCCTTGGGCTTCAGCTCTGCCTTCAGCTCCCAGACCACTAAAGCTAGAGGCTTTTCTTCATTCAGACAGCTGCTGGCTGCTGAGGCTGCCAAGCCCAAGATTGACAAGTAACAAGGCACAGCCTAGATATTACCAAATCGCATGGCAAGCCATTAATTCAATTCCATTGTAAGTCCCAAGGTTGGCAAAGCATGGCAGGCTGCTGAACAATGACACAGCTACATGCAGGATTCAAGGTGCCATAAGCTAGAGACCGTTCCCAAAGCTGCTACTTATATATGGGAAGCAGACCACATACACAAAGCAGCTACTCAGCTGCTCACAGTAGATTCTACCATGGAGTTGATTACCAGTCTTATCATGAGGAATACTACATCCAGCTGTCTAGCCACTCAATCAGGCCTAGCCAAGTTGACACACAAACATAACCACCACAATTCCACCCCTTGTCAACTTGACAAGTGTACAGATCTTCATTGGGTGGCATCCATACAGATCTCTTCAATGGGTGGCTCCAGTCCCCTAGTTCCTCTAAGTGGTGACCTCACTCCCTTGGCCTGATGGGCCCTGTTCCTCTCCCTCTTGGGCATGGAAGCTCCACCCACTCACTCTTGGGCAGCGGCTATGGCTCCATCCCACTGGCTCACATGAAATGAGCAGCCCCACACTCCAGAACCTAGTTGGTGAAGGCCTGGCTCTTTGAAACCTAGGGGGCTGTGGTCGTTCCATCCCCAAAGGCCACAATCCTACCCTTTCAGGCTGAGGCAGCTCTACTTCCATTTCCTTGGTCTCTCTGCTTCTGCCAATTAATGCCAAAGGCAACCCACTCCACTGGAAATCTTCCTGCCCCCAAAGCACCCGGCTTTCTTGCTCCGTGGGCCGGCCAACCTGTTAGTCCATTTCATGCCAGTCTTTTCTACCAATTAATGCCCAAAGGCAACCCATTCTGCCAGGAACCCACCTACACAAAGGCATGCAGCTTTCTCCTCTGTGGGCCAGTAAGGTTGTCGCTGTCTCGTGCTGGTCTCTGGGCTCTACTGCTGCCGTCTCTCATGCCAGTCTCTTGTTCTGCTCCTGCCATCTGTCATGCCATATGCCAGGGTCTCTATGCCAGGATTTCGGGTCAAGGATGCACTCCATTCCTCCTTCCACATTTTAGGCATCTGTCAGAGCAGCACCCCATTCCCAGTACCAAACTGTGTTCTGGCTACCTAGTGCTTCTCTGATAAGAATATACCACAAATGGGATGGCCTTAACAAATAGGAGTTTATTCTCTTGCAGTTTGGAGGCTTTAAGTCCAAGTTTAATGTACCAGGCTCTAGGGGCTGGGTGAAAGCCCCTCAGCTTTGGGCTTCAGCTCTGCCTCCAGCTCCCAGTCCACTGAAGCTAGAGGCTTTTCTTCACTCAGAAAGCTGCTGGCTTCTGAGGCTGCCAAGCCCAAGGTTGACAAGTAACAAGGCACAGTCTCGATATTACCAAATCACATGGCAGGCCATTAATTCACGTCCATTGTAAGTCCCAAGGTTGGCAGAGCATGGCAGGCTGCTGAACAATGACATGACTACATGCAGGGTTCAAGGTGCCATAAGATAGAGACTTTTCCCAAGCTGCTGCTTATATATGGGAAACAGACCACATACCCAAAGCAGCTACTCAGTTGCTCACAGTAGATTCCACCATGGAGTTGATTACCAGTGTCATCATGGGGACTAGTACATCTAGCTGCCCAGCCACTCAATCAGGCTTATCCAAGTTGACACACAAACATAACCACCACAGTACTAAATAAATTAAAAACATATATTATAATGTTACCATGAAACATATTATTACCATGAAATTCTCCCAAATGTATACAAATAAAATTAATTCAATTTCAATTAAGAAAGTACTGAATACTCACTCTAGAGGGGTTATATAGCATGTAGTAGGACTCATCTGTTGGTAGAGGCTTGTGTGTTGCTATGATGCTGAACAGGTTTCAGTAGAGTGTCCAGACTAAGATGGACTAGGAAACAAGACCTGGAAGTTTGAACCCACTGGCTATTCCAGGAGAGAAAGGTGCGTCAGTCTGCTTCTGTAAAGATTACAACCTTGGAAACCCGTAGGGCACTCCTACTCTATCCTATAGGGTCACTATGAGTTGAAATTGACTTGATGGCAATGGGTTTTATGATCTACTTATAATAAATCAGCCAGTAAAAACTCTAGGGAACACAGCCATCCGGTGTCATTGTGTGCCAGGTCACCACGAGTTGGAGAGTGAGTCTATGGATGCTAATCACAACAACAGGAAGAAACTTGGATATAGAATGATAGACCTGAGTTGGCACTATAGATCAATCATTTTTAGCTGTAAGAACTTGAGTAAATCACTTCATCTTGATATTTTTTTCAGTTTCCTCACTGAAATACCTTTCTGGCACAGTGGCTGGAAATTACTA
>NW_006922186.1:987765-989867 GCF_000298275.1 Orycteropus afer afer | reverse complement strand
TGTATTATTTCTGTTTTTAAAAAGTTGTGATTTGGGTGAAAATTTACACAGCATATTGGTTTTCCATTCAACAATCCATAGCATTCTGTTTGGTGACATTTACTGCAATTCCCACACTAACACTTCCTTTCTACACCCACCCCTTACCTTTTTTTTCTTCTTCCTTCTTATCCTTTTCTCATCTTCCTAGCTCTATCTCTAGGCAAATTCTGTCCTCTTGATCTTATATGCTTGATTGTTGTAATGAGTGCAAACCCTTCTGATATTACCGTTCACCTTATAGATCTATCATCTGGCTGCCAGTTGAATCATGGGCATTAAGTTCAGTTCCTAGCTTGAAGAGTCTCAGGGGTTCCACCAGTTTTCATCAGGACAGTAAGCCTGGTCATTTATTTTATTTTATTTTTTTATAATTTTTGAATTTTGTTCCACATTTTTTCCTACTCTGTCAGGGACCTTTTATTGTGATTCTTTCAGAGTGGTCAGCAGTGGTAGCTGGGCACAATCTAGTTCTTCTTGTCTCAAGATCGTGGAGGCTGGAATTCATTTGCTTTGGACAAATTGTTTTTTGCATCTTTTTTTCCCCCAGCCTTCTTTTTTCCAGATGGAGAAAAACCAATGGTAGCGATTTAGATGGCTGCTCACAAGCTTTTAAGACCCCCGTTGCTAGCCACTCACCAAAGTAGGATGTACAACATTGTCTTTGTGTACTATGTTATGCCAATTGACCTTAGTGTCCCCTGAAACTATGGCCCTGTGCCTCCACACCCTGCAACTAATTCCCTCAAGGGGTTTGGCTATGACTAAGATGTTTTCATAACTTTGTCCCCTGTATGCTCTACTACATTCATGGATATATTTGCAGCACATATAAATAGGTAGAGATAGTTTATCAAACCTATATATTTTCATGGATGTGGTCCCATTTGCTTTCCTACCTCTGTTCAGCATAAGTGTCTATGCATTTACTCCTGAATTATTGTTGTTACTATTATTGAGGGATTGTGTGTGTAGTATTAGTCATCTTTGTTGCCTTTAACTCTTCTGCACTTCCCTATGTCTTCCACTGACTTGATAATTTTGTGCTGACCTCCCCCTTCTTGTATATTACCCTTCCCTCCATCCAAGTTAATAAGTGTTTACCCTGCAGTTGACGATTGTCCCTCCCTTCCCATACCACTCCTGGTAACCTTCAAAGAACAATTCTTTCTGTGTATAAACCATTTCTTAATTTTTTACAATAGTGGTCTCATGTAATAATTGTCCTTCGGTGGTTGACTAATTTCACTCAGAACAATGTCCTCTAGGTTCATCCATCAACAAGTACTTTTTGAAATAGTGAATCAATGTTTATTTCACAGGTTAAGTAACTATCAAATGGAATCATGTATTATGAAGTGCTTTCTAAACTACCTCTATAAAGAAAATGTCAGTGATGACAATCACACAAATGGAGAAGGCGTGGTATGGTGGCCTGCCAATCAAGGAATAACAAACTGCTCCAGGGAGAAGAGATCCACAGATAAAACGTAACGACTAGAAAAATATAAAATGGGTTTGAGTAGTATTAAAAGGCTTCATGGAGTTGTGGGACATGAGCTGAGGGGAGATGGGGGAAAGATTTCCACATGAAGAAATATTTTGGGGAAAACTAAAAATGGGGTAGGTAGAGCAGAGTATGAAGAGGTAACCCTGATGGAGAAGAAAGCAAATAAAGGAGGGCTGAGGGAAAAAGTTGGCTACATAGGATAGGAACAGATTATGGAGGATCTTGTAGTAGTTTGGGCAGAATGATGTGGAATTGTTATGAGAGAAGACAGAAAGTTACATGGTTTTGAGTCATGGAGTAATATGATGAAAGATATATTAGGCAAGCATTGAAAAATGTAGAAAATCTAGTATTAATAAGAGTAGTTAGGCAAATGTTGATGTAGTTTAGAGTTAAGGTTCTTATACCTGCACAATATCACACTATATTCTAGTTGCTGGTATTCTTTAGTCATGCAAAATATTCACAGTTGTGAACGTTTGAGATATTGGACTTCACCTCAAATAAGCAACTTAAAACCCACATAAGGAGCATTACCACCCACCTACTTCCA
>NW_006922186.1:986283-987479 GCF_000298275.1 Orycteropus afer afer | reverse complement strand
TCACTTCCAAGGAGCATACTGGCTGCACTTCTTCCAGGATAGATTTGTTAGTTCTTTTGGCAGTCCATGGTGCTTTCAGTATTCTTCACCAACACCACAACACAAAAGCATCAATTCTTTGGTCTTCCTTATTCATTGTCCAGCTCTCACATGCATATGAGGCAATTGAAAATAGCATGCCTTGGGTTACATGCACCTTAGTCTTCAAAGAGACATATTTGCTCTTCAGCACTTTAAAGAGGTCTTTTTTATCAGATTGGCCCAGTCAAATGTGTCATATTATGTCTTGATTGCTGCTTCCATTGGTGTTGATTGTGAATCCAAGTAATAGGAAATCATTGACAGCTTCAATCTTTTCTCCATTTATTGTGATGCTGCTTCTTGGTCCAGTTGTGGGGATTTTCATTTTCTTTATGTTGATATGTAATCCATAGTATAGACTATTGTATTTAATCTTCATCAGTAAGTGCTTCAAGTCATCTTCAATTTCAGCAAGCACAGTTGTGTCATCTGCATATCCCAGGTTGTTCAGGAGTCTTCCTCCAAACCTAATGGTGCATTCTTTTTCATATAGTCAGCTTCTTGGATCTTCTTTGGTCAGCCTACAGATTGAATAAGTATGGTGAAAGGATACAACTCTGACTCACTCCCTTCCTGGTTTTAAACCATGCAGTATCCCTTTGTTCTGTTTGAACAACAGCCTCCTGGTCTATGTACAGGTTCCTCATGAGCAAAATTAAGTGTTCTGGAATTCCCATTCTTTTCAATGTTAGCCATAATTTATTATGATCCACACAGTCTAATGCTTTTGCATAGTCAATAAAACACAAGTAAACATCTTTCTAGTATACTTTGCTTTCAGTCAAGATCCATCTGACATCAGCAATGATATCTCTCATTTCACATTCTCTTCTGAATCCAGCTTGCATGTCTGGAAGTACTCTGTCAATATACTGCTGCAATCATTTTTCAATTGTCTTCAACAAAATTTTACTGGTATGTGATATTAATGATATTGTTTGATAATTTCCACATTCTCTGGGATCATTTTACTTTGCAATGTGTACAAATATGGATCTCTTCCAGTCATTTGGCTAGGTAGCTGTTTTCCAAATTTCTTGGCATAGATGAGTGAGTGCTTCCAGCCCAGCATCCATTTGTTGAAACATCTCAATGCATATTCAGTCAGTTCTTGG
>NW_006922186.1:983766-984962 GCF_000298275.1 Orycteropus afer afer | reverse complement strand
TTACTAATCGATGTTTGCATGTGTTTATTCTCATTTTGCATCATGCCACATCAGCAAATGGAGGTCCCAAAAGCTTTACTCTATCCACATCATTAAGGTCAACTCTACTCTGAGAAGGCAGCTCTTCTCCCATCATATTTTGAGTGCTTTCCGACCTGAGGGGCTCATCTTCCAGCACTGTATGGGACAAGGTTTCAGGGCTATTCATAAAGTTTTACAGTAATATAGCAAACAATGTTTCACTGCTATGCATAAGGTTTTCCATGGCAAATTCTTGGAGAAGTGGATGGCCCCTTCCTTCTTCAGAGTCTGTCTTAGTCTAGAAGCTCTGCTGAAACCTGCCGACCATGCGTGACCCTGCTGGTATTTGAAATACCAGTTGCATAGCTTCCAGCCTCATAGTAACACAGAAGCCACCACAGTATGACAAACTGACACATGAGTGTTGGCTCTATTCCTTTATCCACTGGTAATCATGGTGCTAATAGACCCACCATTAGTTGTCAACCACCTGAATCCATCATACCCTACCAATTGGCACCCATAAGGTATATGAAAGTGAGTAACTCTGTTTCTGAAATCTAATGGGTTCCTCGTCTATAAAATGGGGCATCACAGTATAGTGGGAGGAATACTCATCTTGCAATAAAGCAGGCCCTGGTTCAAATTCAGACTGATGCTTTCTAGTTGTGCAATCTTTGGTAAGTTACTTAACCTCTCTGAATCTCATCTGGAAAAATAAGAAAGATAATACCTCTATGCAATAAAAAATAATTCTGTGTATTTAATATGTGCTTGATTCTGTGCTAGATGCTGGAGATACAACTGAGAGTGTATTGGAGTAAATATGTTTATTAAGTTTATTCTAACTCATGATTTTCTTATCTGTAATCTTAAGTGAAGCAGATTGTCATGTCTATCTTTGTGGTACATGGAGCTCTGGGGGTATAGTGCCTAAGATATTTGACTGTTAACCAGAAGGTTGGCAGTTCAAATTCTCCACCACTCCATGGAAGGAAGATGGGGCAATCTACTTCTGTAAAGAGTTACTGCTTTGGAAATCCAATGGGGGATTGCTATGAGTCAGAGCCAATTCATATCTTTGTGGTACAGCTGGGTAGGTTCAAATCACCAACATTTAGGTTAAATGTTGTTGTTGTTATGTGCTGTCGAGTCATACCCGACTCATAGCAACC
>NW_006922186.1:979058-983370 GCF_000298275.1 Orycteropus afer afer | reverse complement strand
GAGTGCAGTAGAGGTATCAGATTTATTTTTAAAGTACTCAGAATAATTCAAATATATTATCCCATTTGAGAACCACTGTTTTAGGGTCTCAGAAGCCTTTGCACCCAGACAGGAGAAGTACAAATAAAGGATCAAGAAGGCACCCCTCACCTACTTTTTAACTGTTTGGGCCCTGAACTGGCACACCTCTTCTGTTCATATTCCACTGGTGATAATTAGTCATATGGTCCTATTGAGATATAAGGAGGGTTGAGAAATATTGTTTTGGTTCTCTAGTGCCACTCTAACAGAAGATACCACAAATGGGTGATCTTAACAAACAGGGATTTATTTTCTTACAGTTTAGGAGGCTAGAAGTCCAAGTTCAAAGTGCCAAGCTTTAGGGGCTGGGTGAAAGCCCCTTGGCCTTTGGCTTCAGCTCTGTCTCTTGCTCCCAGACCACTGGAGCTAGAGGTGTCTCTTCACTCAGGCAGCAGCTAGCTGCTGACGCTAACAAGTCCAAGGTCAATTAATAAAATGACACAGTCTCAATATTACCAAACAACACCGCAGGTCACTAATTCAAATTTAGAGACAGTCCAAAATCAGCAGGAAATATGGAAGGTTACTAAATGAAGACTCAGCTACATGCAGCATCCAAGCATGCCAAAAAGCTGCAGACCATTCCCAAAGCTTCTCCATGTATACTGGAAAGAGATCCCTACAGCAGTTACTCAGCTGCTTGAGGCAGACTCCACCATGGAGTTGATTGCCATTCTCACCATGGGGAATAACTATAGCCAGCTCCCCAGCCACTCAAAACCAAGCCCAGCCAAGTTGACACAAAGCCTTTACTACCACAAGTATAGTCTCTACCTGGAGAGCCACTTCTCAGAAACAATTGCATAATATAGAATGTTACCAATCAAATAATCATGCCCACTCATGTAAAATTGCAACTATGATAAGAGACACAAAGAAAGATACCAGTGGTTTGATGTGTAACATAAAGACTTGACATGGACATATTACGACATATTATGGAAGGATTCCTTGATAAATTGATTGAGCTGAGATCTGAAGCATGAGTAGAAATAGGCGAAAAACAGGGTAACAAGAATTGTCCACACCAAAAAAAAAAAAAAAAAAGCATGTGCAAAGGCCTTGAGGCTTTCTAAATCATGGTTGTCATAAGAATCAATTAAGATGATTTATGCAGAAGAGCATTATAACAATTAAGCATTTTGTAAATGCTCTTATTTCTAATCACCATTGTTAAATTATATACCCTCTCCTGGAATCCCACTACTCATTTCTCTAGCGTCAGTCAGCCCATCTTTTTCCACTTGGAAGGAGTTATAGAACTTTGAGATATTGGACTTGGCCAAAAGCAGGCAATTTAAAACCCAGAAAGCTTTGAAAGTAGTGAGAAAAGAGTCAGAAAATAATCTGACTTCTGTTTTCATATTTAATGAAAAACAAGTAAATTAGGTACTCGCTAATACATTCTATAAGCCATCAATTAGTAGACGTTAACTTTTCCTCTTTGTTGCCAGTTGGCTATAAAAGGTCTTGTTAACATGTTTAGTTTCTTGTATATATTTTTTCTTACCTGAATTGTGCCATTATGGCTTTGGTTTCATAACAAAATTCAGGAAAACTACTAACTTTTCTAGACTGGAGAATACCAAACATCAGGTTCATTGGGTCTGAAAGCTGCAAATGAATGAATATATTTCCTGTGGAGTTTAGCTTAAAATTAGAGTCTTTTTATATATATCCACGGGCTACAGAGACTAGGCAAAGTCAAGTCAATGCCATTCAAAATGCCCCTGTAATCCTCCTACTGCCCCATTCTTTAGATACCCAGATGAATGGAATGAAAGAGATAGCAGAAAAATGTGCACACGTGCCAGGGTGGGGGAAGAGGGAGAGAGAGACTGAAGAAGAGAAAGAGAGATATATCTGTATTTTCATTCTGAGTGAAGAGTTTTGAGTTTTCACTTAGCTATCTTCTTCAGTATTAATCTATCACAAGCACTTGGCATTTCTTCTTCTAGACCCAAGTACTTTATACATTCCCTTGCATTAGCCTCTGTACACCTTTAGAGAGTAGGAATGTGGACCATATAACTAATATAATCATAGATAATTGCATCTGGGAGGATGCAATTAAACTTCTTACCTCTAAATGACTAATGTGTTCTGTTTCAACATTCTTTTACAACTAGTTGATCTTTAGGTACTTTCAATCAACATTTATTGGGTGTCAAATATGCAAAATATTGAGAAGGTAGAAATATTAATACTCTCAAGGAGATCATGCCACCTTTGGAAATAATCAGGGAAATAGAAGTGTTACAGCACTGTGTGATAAAGGCTATAAGGCATGAATAGAGGAGGAAGAGTAACTAAAGGTCAGGGAAAGTTTCTCAGAGAAAATAATCGACCTTGCTCTCAAAGAATGATTATGAGTTCAGTAGGGAGAGGGAGGAGAAGGACACCAGTAAGAAATAAGCAATAGCTTTGGGTTTAAATAATGGAGAAGAGTGACTTTTTTTTTTTTTTTTTGCGTGATTTAGGTGAAGGTTTACAGAGCAAATTCATTTTTCATTCAACTTTTCATACACATTTTGTTTCATGACAATTGATTGCAATCCCCATAATGCAACAGCTCTCCTCCTACTTCCTCCCTGTGATTGCCTTTACCTGTGTCTTTTCCTATGCATTTCTGCTTACTGAGCTATCTCCTTGTGCACATGCTGCCCTTCTGATCTCCCATGGTTGATTGTTCTGAGGAGTGTACCTACCTGTATAATTTTTCACCTTATACGCCTGTCTTTTGTTTGGATGGAAGCCACAGGATTGAGTTCAATGCCAGGCCCAAAGAATGACTAGAGGCCATAGTTTTGAGGGTTTCACTAGTCTCTCAGACAAGTAAGCCTGATATTTTTATGATTTTGAGTTTTGTTCCATGTTTTTCTCCCACTCTAGTCAAGATCTCCTATTTTTATCCTTTTCTGGGTGCTTGATACTAGTAGTCAGGCACCATCTCGTTCTCCTGATGTCAGGGTCATGTAGCCTGAGTTTCACATGGCCCACTGGTCCCTTAGACTGATTGTTTCCATGAATGCTTGGTTTTCTTCATTCTTTGCTTTGCTCCAGATAAGGAGAGACCAACTGTTGCACCTTAGATGGATGCTTGCAAGCTTTTGAAAGCCCAGCCACTACTCACCAAAATAGGATATAGAACAATGTTTTTTTTGTAGTATGTTATACCACTTGAGCTTGATGTCCCCTGTGGCCATGATCCTGAGCCTGCAGGCCCAGCAACTCACTCTCTCAATGTGTTTGGCAGTGGCTAAGAAGTTATAATTTTGCCCCTGTTAGCTTTATTATATATATGGACCTTCATATAGCAGACACAAATATGTATGTAGAAATATCATCTGCCAAACTTATATATGGCCATGGATATATTCCTTTTGCCTTCCCATACCTGATAATTTAGCCTATCTACCTATGTAGTGCCTAAGGCATTTGACTGCTAACCAGAATGCTGACAGTTCAAACCCACCAGCCACTCCTCAGAAAGAAGATTGGGCAATCTACTTCTGTAGAGATACCACCTTGGAAACCAAAGGAGGGTAGCTATGAGTTTAATTGACTCGACAGCAGTGATTTTTTTTAACCTATGTATCCACCCACAGATTAGTGTTTGTTATTACTAATAATGCAATATTGTGTATGCAAAAGTGTTTACCTTTGTTGTCTGTACTTCTTGTGCATCTCTCTGTGTCTTCTTTTTCCTTAGTGTTATTGTGCTGATTACTCACTTTTGGTCCAAGTCAACGGCACACAACAACAAAACAACAATATCATCAAAATCAATACTTTGTCTCTTACCTGCCTAGCAATTTTCCCTTCCATCCCCTCCCATCCCTGGTAACCGACAAAGAAAATTTCCTTCCAAGTATAAACCTTTCCTTGACTTTTTGCAATAGTGAGCTAATACAATATTTGTTCTTCTGTGACTGACTTATTTCACTCAGCATAATGTCCTCCAAGTTCCTCCCTTGGTATGAGGTGTTTCATGGATTTTTCATTATTCTTTATTGTCGTATAGTTATCATTTCATTTTGTATATGAACTATAGTTTGATTATCCATTCATCCATTTCATCTTTTGCTATTGTGGATAGTGCTGGGATGAACATGGGTGTACAGATACCCTTTTGTGTATTAGTTCTCACTTCTTTAGGATATATACCTAATAGTGGTATTGCTGGATCAAATGATATTTCTATTTCCAACTTTTTTAAGGATATGCCATA
>NW_006922186.1:977971-978646 GCF_000298275.1 Orycteropus afer afer | reverse complement strand
TGCCATATTTTAGGGCTCTTGAGCTAGTCCCTATTTTTTATTTAGTGAACTTTGTAACTTTAGGTTTTACATTGAAGTCTTTGAACCATCTTCAGGTAGTTTTTGTATATGCTGTGAAGTATGGATTCTTGTTCCATTTTTGTACAGCTGGATATCCAGTTTTGCTAGCACCCTTTGTTAAAAAGACTGTCTCTTCCCCATTTAATGGATTTTGGCCCTTTGTCAAAGATCAGTTTTTCATAGGTGGATGGATCTATTTCTGGATTTTCAATTCCTCTCCACTGGTCTATGTGTACCAATACCAGGTTGTTTGGACTACTGTGGCTGTATAGTAAGTTGTGAGATCAGGGAGTGTGAGACCTCTCACTTTGTTCTTCTTTGGTGGTGCTTTGTTTATCCAAGGTCTCTTTCTTTTCCATGTAATATTAGTAATTGATTTTTCCATGTCCTTAAAGTATGGTGACGGAATGTGGATTGCAACAGTGTTGAATCTATAGATTGTTTGGATAGTATTGAATTTTCAGAATTCAGTCTTCCTGTCCATGAGCATGGTATGTTCTTCCATTTATGTAGATCTCTTACAGTTTCTTGTAGTAGGGTTTGGTAATTTTCTTTTTTTAGTATAGGTCTTTTTTTGTTCCTGGTAAAATTTATTCCCAAGTATTTTATCTTTTT
>NW_006922186.1:969161-977701 GCF_000298275.1 Orycteropus afer afer | reverse complement strand
TATATTATCTGCAAATAGGGATAATTTTACTTCTTCTTGACCAATTTGGATGCCTTTTTATTTTATTTCCCTCTCTTGCCTTATTACCCTGGCTAAGACTTCCAATACAATGTTGAACGCAAGTGGTGATAGAGATCATCCTTGCCTGGTTCCCATTCACAAAGGGAATGCTTTCAGTCTCTCTCCATTGGGTATTGATTTTGCATATATGCCTTTTATTATGTTCAGGGATTTCCTTTCTATTCCTAGTCATCTGAGAGTTTTTGTTAGGAGTAGGTGAATGAAGTTGGCAATATTCCATCCTTTTCTAAGTTCTGGAATAGTTTGAGCAAGATTGGTGTCAGCTCTTCTCTAAATTTTGGTAGAATTCTCCAGAGAAAAATCTGGATAAGTACTTTTTTAATGGTAGTTTTTTTTTGTGATCTGTTAATTTCTTCTTTTGTTATAGGTCTGTTCAAATTTTCTACATTACTCTGTGTTAGTTTCTAGAGATCTTCCCATTTTGAGAAAAGTGAGTATCTTTGTGACTGGTGTAAAGGATGAGCTGAGAATATAAGTTAGTTTAGAGCACCTTGTAGATAACTAAATCAGTGAATTCTGGCTTTATCCTGTAGGCTGCTGGGAAAACATTGTATATGAAAAAAAAATTAAATTGTTTTATTATGATAAAAATATTGTGATATTATGGTACATCAACTTACCTTTTTTTTAACACTTCTGTGACATTTATTACATCCATCTTGTAATTATTTCATCACCATTAAATGAAACTTGGTGTCCCTTAAACATTGACTCTGCCTTTTCTCCCTCTAAACCCTGGAAGCCACTGATACCGTTTGGTCTCTATACATTTGCCTATTCTAGATATTTCATATATGTGGGATCATACAATGGAGTGTTATTTAGACATAAAAGAGCAATGAAGTCTTGATAGATGTTAAAATATGGTTGAACTTTGAAAACATTATGTTAAGTGAAATGTCTATCACAAAAAGACAAATATTGTATAATCCCAAAGCACATTTTAAAAAAAAATTTCATTGTGTTTTCAGTGAAGGTTTACACACCAGTTTAGGTTCCAATTCAACAATTTCTACACAAGTTTTTCAGTGACATTTGTTACATTCTTCACAATGTGTGAACATTGTCATTATTTCTGTTCTGGTTGTTCCATCATTGTACATTTTTAAGTAAAGTTCTGACATAGATTTATTTATCCATTTATGTATTTAGTTATTAATTCATGCATGGCAAGAGATCTTTTAAGTAACAAATTTATCTCCGTTGCTTCCCTGCTTAAAACTCTTAACTGACTCTATTGCCTTTAGAATATAAGCTAAGCTTCTTAACATGGAATCCAAGAGTCTCATGACTAGGCTTTTATACAACTTCCTATTTAGCCTCATCTGCCACCACTCCAAGCCTTGTACTATAAACTTCATTTTCCTGACTTCTTACAGTTCCCTGAGCACACAGCACTTTTTAACACCCCTTGCTTTGTTCTTGCTGTTCCTTCTTTGACATTTCTTTCTCACTCTTTTCATTCCAACTCATTTGAACCTTATCTGTTAAATTCTTCTACACTAAGTCTTCCCTGATGTCCCTAGACTTAGTTGGTTATTCCTTCTCAGTGCTTCCAAGGCATCTTATAATGTCTAGCCTATCATTAATAATAATTATTTAATTAATAATTATATTTAAATTATCCATTTACATCTCTGGCTTTGTAAATAGGCTGTGAGCTCCTGAAGGGCAGGGACTAGTCCTCAGTTCAATTTGTATCCCCAATTTTTAGTACTGGCCTAGCACAGAATGATTGACTCAGTAAGTGCATATTGAATTGGACTGAGAGTAGGCAAATCAGAAACCTTTGGTAGCCTATCTAGGTTCCCATGATTCTCTGATTTTCCTTCAGTTCTCTAGCACTTCAGAATCAAGGGCCAAAGTCAATATAGGATCTCAAGCCATGACTGAGGGGCTTCTGGGATCAGATCATCTTGAAAGAATCAACTGTTTATGATTAAGGTATGGCTGGTAGCTGAATACAGCAGTATGCAGGCAGCCAGACAGTAAAAATCCTGGGACATAAGAAACATCCCCCCCCCACACACACACACTTTTCCCCCTGACACAGGTATTGAGGTGGCTTGATTTAGTCCAGCCTACAACCTGCCAAGGAGGCAGGTCAGGGAAGCCTAGACCTGCCATGGAATTGACAGGTTTTGGCTCGGATTGGAGCCTCAAACCATTCCTGAGTTGGCTCTCACTGTTGCAAATCCCCTGCTCTCAACCTGCTGCTGCAAATAGGGACCCTCTGATTAGGCCATACTTAAATCTGATGTTGAATATAAAAGCATATACTCCATCCACCTCACCTTAAGGGTAGAAGGTTGAGCCCTCTCAGAAGCCCTGGAAAGAATAAGCTTAGAATCGACTTTCTTCTCTCACAACTGCCAGTTCTAGATAGGACTTCTACAGCACCAGAGATGCAGATTAGAAAATACTAGCAAAATCAGTTAAATCTTTTTTCTAGCCTTAGGAGCCAAACATATTTCTAAAACTGTGATTTTTATTTTCCATCTATGTCTGTTTTTTTCCAAATTTCAGTCAAACCAGTTTCGCTGTATAGACAAAGTCAAAATGCCTTCCCACACACAACGTATTGTTAAGCATGTTTCTCTTAATAGTATGAAGTTCTCCCCTGCTAAGAACAAACTCTGGGAGCTCTGGTAGTATAGTGCCTAAGGCACTTGACTGATAACCAGAAGGCTAGCAGTTCAAACCCACCAGCCACTCCTCGGAAGGAAGATGGGGCAATCTACTTCCATAGTGATACTGCCTCAGAAACCCAAGGAGGGGTCGCTATGAGTCAGGTGTGACTCGACAGCACACAACAACAACAACAAACTCCGGAGTATAGTGTCTGTGTTGGGGAAAAAGTGTACAGAGGGCCAGAGAGACGAAATGGCCAATGCATCACCTATAAGGCAGTCCAGGCAGTCAGTAGTGGAGCTGGGGAAAATCCCACTAGATGTTACCACCTGTTTCTTTGGCCTTTTCTAGTTCACCAAAAGGAAAGTACAGTACTCAGAAGCCATAACTCTCTCAAAGGTCACATTGTGTGGTGGTGGCAGTTCTGGAAGGAGGCCCAGACCCCACAATTCCTTGTTATATCCAAGCCCAGTGTTTTCTCTACCCACGAAGGATTTCATCTTCAAAGTATTGTTCTATAAATATTAACTAGTGAAGGTTCTGACCTAAGTGTGTGGGATGAGAGCAGCAGTCACATACTGCTCCAGTGAATAAATGGGAAGAGGCAAGGAGCCAAGATGGGTTGTTAATTTTGGTCAAAGAGATGTTGGACATTGTCAGAGAAGGTCAATGAGAATCAAAGTAATAGTGACCCTGTAAAAATGTTATAGAAGGTCATTTAGTGAATTCCTCTGTCTCTAGAAAGTCATCATTTAAATTTGTGAATCCATCTAATGGAATTTTGTTGTTGTTGTTTTTGTTAGATGCTGCCAAGTCTATTCCAATTCACAATCACCCAAAACACTGCTTAATCCTGTGCCATCCACACAGTCATTGCTGTATTTGAACCCGTTATTTCAATCACTGTGTCAATCTAGTGACACGTTGAGGGTTTTACTCTTTTTTTGTTGACCTTCTGCTTTACCAAGCATTATGTCCTCCAAGGTAACCTCCTGATAACATATCCAAAGTATGTGAGATCAAGTTTTGCCAACCTCACTTCTAAGGAGCATTTTGGCTGTACTTCCTCCAACACAGATTTGTCCATTCTTCTGACAGTTCATGATATATATTCAATATTCTTCACCAACATCATAACTCAAAGACATCAAATCTTCATATTCATATGAAGCAATTGTAAATACCATGGCTTGAGTCAGGAGTACCTAGTATTTAAAGTGAATTCTTTAAAGAGATCTTTTGTAGTATATTTGCCCAATGTAATACAACTTCTGATTTATTGACTACTGCTTCCATGGGCACCGATTGTGAATCCAAATAAAATGAAATAGTTGACAACTTCAATCTTTCTCCATTTATCATGATGTTGCCTATTGGTGTAATCCATATGGAAGGCTATAGTTTTTGATCTTCTTCAGTAAGTGCTTCAAGTCCTCTTCACTTTTAGCAAGCAAGGTTGTGTCATTTGCATATTGTAGGCTATTAATGAATCTCCTCCAATCCTGGTGCCGCATTCTTCTTTATATAGTCCAGCTTCTTGGATTATTTGCTCAGCATAAAGTTTGAATAAGTAGGGTTAAAGGATACAACCTTGATGCACACCTTTCCTAATTTTAAACCATGCAGTATCCCCTTGTTCTGTTCCAACAACTACCCTTTGGTCTAAGTACAGTTTCCTCTTGAGCAAAATTAAGTGCTTTGCAATTCCCTTTCTTTGCATGGCTATCCATAATTCATTATTATGAGTATTCACAGTTGAATGCCTTTGCATAGTCAATAAAACACACACACAATGTAAAGGTTACAGCCTTGGAAACCCTATGGAGTCTGTCTTGTTGGGTTACTATGATTTGGAATTAACTGTTATCCATAATTTGTTATGATTCATACAGTCAAATGTCTTTGCATAGTCAATAAACTACAGCTAAACATCTTTCTGGTAATGGTTCTTTAGCATCATTAAAACCCACTGTGTGTCAATTACAACTCACAGTGACCCTATAGGACAGAATTCCCCCATAATGTTTCCAATCTTTATGGAAACAAGCTACCACATCTTTCTTACATCAGTGGTGGGTTTGGACCACCGACTTTTCAGGTAAAACAAAGCACTTAACCACTGCACCTCCAGGCTCCTTTTAGCATCATTAGGAGACTTTTATTTTCTCTTCCTGTAGCACTCCACAATGTAATCATCACATAGGCACTTAAGATCTATTAATCATTAATCCTATTGGGTTTTCAATTAAGAGGCAGTTTGAATTTGAGAATCACCAATGTCTTCTTTTCTCTGTTTGAGCCAGAATGTCTTCACGAGCATGTGATATGTGCAGTCTGTGGAGGGAAGGTTGGGCAAACTACTTCCATAGTGATACAGCCTCAGAAACCCAAGGAGGGGTCACTATGAATTGGATCCGACTTGACAGCAGTGTGTTTGGTTTTTTGGTTTAGCAAGACACTGTACTTAGAAAGACCACAGCTACCATCATCTTGAAATTTGAATAATTTTTAATAAAGGGCTCACTGCACATTTTCATTTTGCACAAGCCCTGAAAATCATGTAGTCCTGACAGGGATGCATATTATCCCTGGCCCTTCACACCTCTGCATTTCTGAAAACATGCACCGACAACCCTGAGCCTATCAAACATAAGATATAAGGAAGTGATATTATGAAACTTTAAAGGCATGTATGAGAATATTGCAAATATCTAACTCCTTTTGCAGATTGTGTGCTACGGAAAGAACAGTTTAAACACAACTTAGGGAAGTTATGGCCAGAAATGAGAATCTGTATAAAAAAAAAAAAAAAAAAAAACCCATTCAAGTGCCTCATATTTAATCTCTAACCATTCCCATTTTGAATCCACTCAGGGTACATGTTGAAACAAGAAGTACCTGAGTGCCAAGATTTCAGGCTCCACCAGGCCTGTGAAAAGCACACACAACTCTTTCCTCTTTGTACTTTCATCAGTGGGAAAGGTTCTAGAAATTGATGTTGGCAGAGTTCTGGGGTAGTGCAGGAGGCAGAACCCAGTCCAACCCACTCTTTTCACAGCTGTTATGGCTCCTGACAGCTGCAAAAATTTGTTTTTGTCAAGTATGCAGATCTGACTTCAAATAGGCCTCAGAAGAAACAAGACCCTGGGTAGTCAATTGCATAGCATATAGTTCCTGATCATAAGCCTTCTTGATGTCTCATAGTTCTTCATCAGAAAATGTTCATTCTAAAGTTGACAATTAAACCGTGCTGCTTGGCTTGGTCCCTAGGGTTATAAAACAACAGTGTGAGGGGCTAGAGCAAGGCACAATTAATTCCTATGGAGGTTTGAAGGCAGCTTTTCCTTAGAGTGGACTATATAGTCTTTACTCTGTGCAGAGGAAAAGGGGAAAAAATTCAGCTAGTGCTTTCACAACTTTCAATTTATTATTAGCCTTAATTTACAGTTTTTCTACTTATAAACTTGTCATAAATAAGCTTGAAAGTCTGCTCTGGCCATGCAACATTGATACTATATGTAGATTCTGATAATCCTGAGAAAACACATTGTGGATAGAGAAGTCTCTGACTCCACACCCTGGCTTTTTCCTTTGGGTTCCAAACCATATTTCCAACATTTTATAAGAGTTTATTTGTGTGTGGGGCTTTGGGAGAATCTTCATAAATATTAGAGTGGGTGGGAAAATCTAGAGACTAAGCTTGTATCTAGTTTCTTCACCTCTCAGAGCTTCAACTTTATTATCTGTGGAATGGGATGATAATCTTTTTCTACCTGCCACACACATTGCAAAGATCAAATTCAATCATTATGTTTTTAAAAAAGTATTTATACCTGCTTATAGTATGACTCAGCTTAGAGAAAGAGGATGCTAAACACACAGAATTGTGCAAAGAAAAAGTTGTGAGGCTTTGCAGGAGGGAGAAGATACATTCAGCTGAAGGAATCCTGGAAGGATTCATGGAGCAAGGTCACATGAGCTGACATTCTGACATTGAAGAATAGGCAGATTTACCCAGGAGAAGGTGAAGGCACGTGGGGATGGTGAGAAAGGCACGTGGGGATGGTGAGAAGAGCAGGCCCAGCATCAGCAAATGCAAAGGCTTCAGGAAAACACAGATTGAGTATGTGTGTGTGTGTGTGTGTGTGAGAGAGAGAGAGAGAGAGAGAGAGAGAGAGAGAGAGAGAGAGACCAAGGTGGGGGAGCAGAAGGGGAGAGAGAACAGTTCAGACTGAATGGAGCAAAAAAGTGAAGTGTTGGAGACAGACTAAAAACTGACCTCTAGCAGACACTCTGGGAGCTCTGGTAGCATAGTGGCTAAGGCACTTGACTGCTAACCAGAAGGCTGGCGGTTCAAACCCACCAGCCACTCCTCGGAAGGAAGGTTGGGCAATCCTACTTCCGTAGTGATACTGCCTCGGAAACCCAAGGAGGGGTCGCTATGAGTCAGGGCTGACTCGACGGCACATAACAACAACAACAACAACAGCAGACACTCTACCAATGCCCAACTGTTTCTGTCTTATCACTTGGATCTTGGATCTTTGGCTTTAGGAAAAACACAAGGCAAGAGTAATTTTGTGCCATCCCATAATTCCTATTGTCTTCAGGCCTCCCCCTTGTCAGTTGCACTTGAGTCTTGCAGGAGAAGCTGCCTGAGAACCACCTGTTCCTGGCTACTATGTCTACAAGCAAGCAAGAAGCCAGATTCGGTACTAAGATCTTTAGTTTCTTAACTTCATGTGAAAAATGAACATGTGAAACATTTACTTAGGAACCTGATTAAGTCCCAGAGAGACACTTACTTCTGTTCCAAAGTCTTGACACCAAATGTTACCTTTTGGTATTCATTGCACATGTTAGCACTGCACAGTTAGTCCTAATTTGGCCTCTAATTCATTGTCAAATTTTGCCTTTTTTTCCATTTTTGTTTCTCCTCTTGAAACTAATTTTTATGTTGTTATATGCCATTGAGTCAGGGTATTGCAAAAGTAAGAGAATGCTTTAGCAATGATTTCCAGTATCCTAAATGCAAAGACTTTGGAATCTATCTACTAAAAACCAAACCCACTGCCACTGAGTCGATTTTCTTCCTCATAGCGAACCCCATTGGGTTTCCAAAGCAGTAAATCTTCATGGATTTGCCCCTACTTCCTTCCACAGAGTAGCTAGATAGTTTGAACCAACTACCTTTTGGTTAGTGGTCAAATGCCTTAGGCACTACACCACCAGACTCCTTTTGGAGTCTATCGGTACATAGTAAATTCGTATATAAAATAGAGCTGAGGTAACAACAGTGTAAATATGGATTCTAGTTCAGGTTTGTTATTGACTTTGTGACCTTGAGCAAGTCCCTTTCTCTCTCTGAGTCTCACTGTTCCCATTGTAACATTGGAGTGGGAAAGGGATGTTTGTCTAGAGAAACTCTAAGGACATCACAGCACTGACATCCTATGATTTTATGCAGTAATTTTAAGTGAAGAAAGTAGATCATGAAATTCATGTACAACAAGGTTCTGTAAAGGAGTTTGTGTGAGTACTATCTAGAATCAAAAGAAAATCTGGGTTGACTTAAATAATTCTGTTAAAAATATTAAGACTTTTTTTCTATTAAGTGTCCAGTAATATTAAAAACATATTTATGGACATATTTCTAAAAGTTTACCCAGTTAAGGTATTCTAAGTTTGAATCTTCCAGTATATTTTTCATTGGTTAATATGTATGTGTGTGTATATATTCATATATATTGTTGTTGTTGTTGTGATGTGCCATTGAGTCAACCCCAACTCATAGCAACCCCTCCTTGGGTTTCCAAGGCAGTATCACA
>NW_006922186.1:965717-967761 GCF_000298275.1 Orycteropus afer afer | reverse complement strand
GTTTGTAGTTGTCCTCATTGCCAATTGATGTCCCTGGTTCCCTGTTTACAATCTTGTAGAGTTATTTCCTTTGGATAATTCCATAACTGGGTTGGTTTCTGGGTTAAGTCATCATGTGTGTTAATGGTCAGTTGTTTGTTTGCTGTTGTTGGTTCTCTGCCCAAAGGACTCCCTTTAACATCTCTTTTAAGGTTGTCTGGTTTTAACAAATTCCCTTAATTTCTGCCTACCTGGAAATCTCCTAAATTCATCCTCATATTTGAAGGACAATTTTGCTGGGTATATAATTCTTGGTGGAAATTTTTTTTCTTTCATGGTTTTATATACCATCCCATTGTCTCCTGGCCTACATGGTTTCCAAGAAATCTGAGCTTAGTCTTATTGGTTGCCCCTTGTAGGCAACTGTAGTATTTCCCATGCTGCTTTCAAGATTCTTTCTTCGTCTTTGGTTTTGGTGAGTTTGATGATGTTATGTCTTGGTGATTGTCTTTTGGGATCTATCCTGTTTGGAGTTCGTTGGACTTCTTGAATGGATATATTCTCATCTTTCATCGTATCAGGGAAATTCTCTTCCAACAAATCTTGGACAATTTTCTCAGTGGTTTTGTTAATCTCTTCCTGTTCTGGAATTCCAATTACATATAAGATATTCCTTCTGACTGTATCCCAAATGAATCTTAGGCTTTCTTCATTTTGTTTTGATCTTTTCTTCTGATTCATCCCTTTCCAAAGAAGAATTGAGGTATTTGTCTTCAATCCAATTCTGTCTTCCATTAATTCAGTTCTACTCCTTTGCCTATTCAATGTGTTGTCTGTTTCTGAAAATTTAGTATTGATCTTCTGAATTTCTATCTGTAGGTTTTTTTTTTTAAATCATTTTTAATATTTCATTTATTTTGTTATTTTGTTTTTGTATTGCCTTTTGAAATTGTTTTAGGGTTTTCTCTGTTTTCCTCAATTTTGTCAGTGTTTTCCTTGATCCATCTCTCAATCCATTGAAGGTACCTAAATATAATTCTTTTTTTTTTTAATTTTAAGAGCTTTTTTTGCATTTAACATAATGTGTACATTTAGTTTCATTCCCCATTCACCATGTACAATCCTAACCCAGTGTCCTCCTCTCCCTAGCCTGTAACCCTCCCCCTGTGCCCCTCATATTTATGCACTCCTGTTTGTCCTGCATTTCCTCAGTTTGAATGTTGGTCCTCTGGTGTCCCATGTTCTATTGCTCTAAGGGATGTGTTGCCATAGAGTATGTGGGTGTGTCATCCTGAGTTGAGTGGCATACGTGTACATCTTGTTAACGATTGGGCTGAGAGCCCACCCCTGGGGGTGAGTTTTATTCCAGGTGCAGAAAATATTCGAGGGCCATAGTATTAGGAGTCTCACCAGAATTCATCTGACCAGGAATTCTGATCATTATTGAGTTTTTGGATTTTGTTCCATGTTTTCCCTCCCACTCTATCCAGGATCTCCAGATTTGATCCTTCTCTGAGTGGTTGGCATTGGTAGCCAGACACCTTCTAGTTCTTCTGGTCTCAAGGGCCATCATTCATGTCCTAGGGCTGATTGCTTCTAAATGCCCCCCCCCCTTATGCTCATACAGTACTTGTCCTTCTGCGATTGACTTATTTCACTCAGCATAACCTCCTTCAGGTTCGTCCAGTTTGCAAAATGATTTGCATATCCCTCATTGTCGTTTAATGTGGCATAATATTACATTGTGTGGATATACCATAATTTGGTTATCCACTCATCCGTTGATGGGTATTTAGGTTGTTTCCATCTCTTTGCTATAGTGAATTGTGCTGCGATGAACATAGGTGGCATATGTCTGTTCATGAGCTATCTCTCACCTCTTTAGGATATATTCTTAGTAATGGAATTGCTGGGTCAAATGGTACTTCTATTTTCAGTTTTTTAAGGAAATGCCATACCATTTGCCACAATGGTTGTACCATTTTACAATCCCACCACCAGTGCACAGGAGTTCCAATCTCTCCACAACCTCACCAGCATTTGTTATTATCTGATCTGTTGAATT
>NW_006922186.1:935246-939922 GCF_000298275.1 Orycteropus afer afer | reverse complement strand
AGCTCACTTCTCCTCTCTCCTTGTTCCTGGCTTTTAATCCCCTTTTTCCTGCTCTCCCGCCCTGCTGCTTTGGACGTGCCTGAGTTCCCTCTCCAAACCTGGATCCCTACAGATGACTGCTCCTCTGTCTGGGTTACTGGCTTTTAATCCCCTTTCTCCTGCTCTACCATCCTGCTTCTTTGGCTATGCCTGGGTTCTCTCTCCTCACCTGGACCCCTGCCACTGACTGCTCCTCTGTCCGGGTTCCTGGCTTCTAATCCCCTTTCTCCTGCTCTCCCGCCCTGCTGCTTTGGGCGTGCCTGAGTTCCCTCTCCAAACCTGGATCCCTGTGGCTGAAAAATAAAAAAGAGACCAACATAAATATTCAGCAAATACTAAAACAATAGCAATGAAGGAAGTGATAATTCATAACCAAAACGAGTTCAGTATAGAAAATTATATGGAATAAAGAAATTGACACAATGAAATAGCACATGACAAAAATGACAGCAACAAATTCATATTTGCTGATAATTTCATATTTGGCAAAGGACTTATCTCTAAGATTGATGGAAAACTCCAATGCCTCAACATCAAAGCAGTTATCAATCCAATTGAAAAATGGGCAGAAGACATAAATAGACACTTCATCAAGGAGGATATTCAGGTGGTCAGCTAATATATGAGAAGATGCTCACAATCATTGGCCATCAGAGAGGTGTAAATCAAAACAACAGTGAGCTATACCATCTGCCCCCAGCACTGATGGCAAAGTTCAATGAGACAGAAAATAACAAATGCTGGTGGGGATGTGGTGATATTGGGACTCTCATACACTGCTTGTGTGACTGTGAAGTGACACAACCACTGTGGAAAACAATATGGCAATTCCTTAGAAAGTTGGAACTGGAGGTACGATTTGACACAGAAATCCCATTACTAGGTATATATTCTAGAGAACAGAGAGGCAGGATAGGAACAGATACATGCACACTCATGTTCATCATAGTACTACTTACAGTAGCAAAAAGATGGAAACAAC
Organism: Orycteropus afer afer; assembly: GCF_000298275.1. NCBI lineage: Eukaryota > Metazoa > Chordata > Mammalia > Tubulidentata > Orycteropodidae > Orycteropus > Orycteropus afer. The sequence continues at coordinate 938,901 of NW_006922186.1, read as the reverse complement.
CTACATGCCCATCATCAGAAGAGTGGATTACCAAACTATGGTACATACACATACTGGAATGCTATGCAGCACTAAAGAATAATGTAGAATCTACAAAACACTGCATAATATGGATGAATTTGGAGGAAATTATGCTGAATGAAATAAGTCAATCACAGAAGGACAAATATAGTATTAGTTCATTGTTGTGGAGGGTCAAGGAATGGTTTATATATAGAGGGAAAATTTTTTTTGTTGGTTGCTTGGGGTGGGAGGGGAGGGGAGGGAGCACTGCGAAAAAAATGCAATGACCCATGTCATTTACTTTTTGAGTATTTCACTGTACATAAATTATATTTCAATAAAATGCATTAAAAATGCATAGTCATCAGAAATCCCACTTCTAGACAAATATTCTAGAGATATATTTATACATATCCTCAAGGAAGAATTTATAAGAATAGCTGCTGTCATAATACTGAAATGACACTAAAAATTATAAGTGATCTGAGAGCTCATTGATTGGGACTGGTTAAACACAGCACATCTATTCTCTGTGATACTATGTAGCATTAATTTAAAAAAATAAGATAGAGCAGGTGGATCAACATGGAAGGTATTGTCAGGATAAAAAACTAGGTAGATGAACAATGCATATAACAATACACAAAAAATAAACTATGTCAAAAACACACAAAATAAACCATATGTTTCTCTACACATTCAAATAGTGTGTAAACACATTCACAGGATCTAGAAGCAGATAGATCAATCAGACACAATGTTATGGAGAGGAAGAGACTCCATTTGAGAATGTGGTGTTCAAGAGGTACTTACGTTGTGTGCATTTTAATGAATATGTGGTTATGAATCGGAGCCCCTGGGTGGTACAAATGGTCAATATTCTCAGCTGCCAACTGAAAGGCTGGAAGTTCAAGTCTACTCAAAGGTACCTTGGAGAAAGACCAAGTGATCTAAATAGAAAAAAGAAACCCTATGGAGCAGTTCTACTCTGTCATATAGAGTTGCTATGAGTTAGAATCAACTTGATAATAATGGGTAAAATGTGCCAAGCACTCTTGCTATGAATACTATGTATCCAAAATGAATTACACATCTACTGTCCTCAAAGATCTCTCAGGTTCTTGGGCAAGATGGATAAACATAGCTAATTTGAGAGCACTGATATGGGAACCATTAAGTATATTCAGGATTGTGTGTGGAGTTAGAGGAATATTCATAAAGCAGATAATTTTTGAGGTAGGTTTTGAGAATGATAATAATAGCTATTATTTTCATTAAATATTGAAGCAGTAATTATTGATTGATCTTTCTAATGAACACTTATTTAACTTCAACTGTGCCTGTCATTTTGTTGTAGTGTGGTGGCTTGTGAGTTGTTGTGATGCTAGAAGCTATGCCACTGAAATTTCAAATGTGAACAGAGCCATCCATGGTGATGGACAGGTTTCAGTGGACAAGACAGACTAGAAAGAAGGGTAGGAACAGCCCATTCTGAAAAAAAAATTAGCAACTGAAAATCTTATGCATAACAGTGAAACATTGTCTAATATATTACTGAGAAATTTAAAAATACTGGTGAAAAATTTTTTGACATAGACCTGGAAGATGAGCCCTTCATTTTGGAAGGTGCTCAAAATATGAATGCAGAAAAACTCTTCTTCAAAGTAGAGCCAACTGTAAAGGTATCGATGGAGTAAACTTTCTGGACTTTCATTTACTGAAACAGCTGCAAGCATCCATTAATAATTGGAACATGGAATGCATGAAGTAAGAATCTAGGAAAATTGGAAGTTGTCAAAAATGAAATGGGCCACATAAAGATCAATAACCTAGGTATTAATGAGCTGAAATAAACTGGTATTGACCATTTTGAATCAGACAATCATATGACCTACTATGCCAGGAATGACATATTGAAGAGGAACAGCATCACAATCATACTCTAAAAGAATATTTCTAGAAGATCAGGTGGGGGTAGGTGAACAAGAATATGCCCTAGACCATTGATAGATTTGGCTGAAGATAATCTTACATATGCATTTGTGCTACAAAATTATTCACATACATTACAGAAGCAACAGAAGATGGGGATGAAGTAGCTTCTTAGAGACAACCAAACAGCCTGAGAGAGAATTACCAAGCCTGTGGCTCAAGGCCATAGTCTTGAGAGATATCATGCTCAATTGGCACAACATAGTACCTAAAAATCTTGTTTTGCATCTTACTTCGATGAGTAGCAATTGGGGTCTTAAAAGCTTTCAAGTAGTCATCTAAGATTCAACAATTGGTCTCCTGTCCTCTGGAGCAGAGAAGAGTGAAGAAAATCAAAGTATCTGGAAACAATTAGTCCACAGATAACATGGACCAAGAGTACCTCAGCTTTCACAACACTGAGACTAGAAGAAATAGATGGTGCCCAGCTACCAATGCCACCTGATTGGAAAGGGATCAAAACTGCAGATTCTGGATAGACTGGGAGGAAAAATGTGGAATTAAAAAAAATGACCAAAATTAGATGAGTGCTCTGGTGGCATAGTGCCTAAGACATTTGACTGCTAACCAGAAGGCTGGCAGTTCAAATCCACTCCTCAGAAGGAAGATTGGGCAATCAATCTACTTCCATAGTGATACTGCCTAGGAAACCAAAGGAGGGATTGCTATGAGTTGGATCTGACTTGACGGCAGTGTGTTGCATTTGCATTACTGGTTAGATAGAGACTGGTGGAACCCCCAAGACTATGGCCCCAGGTTACCCTTCAGGCCCAGAAATGGACTCACTTCCAGTGATTGGGCCTCATTCCAACATTAGAAAGACTTACATGCAGAACACCTACCCAGGGGTGATGCACCCACCTACTCTACAGAGATGCACCCCTTAGATCAATCAGCCATGAGACACCAAAGGGGCACCATCCACCTAGAGGGAAACATGTACAGACAGGAATGCATAGTTAAGAAGGGCACAGGGAGTATTAGTAACAGGGAGGGAAGGGGAGAAGAGTTTTTTTATGGTTGGGGATGGTAATCAGGACCATTAAATCAAATGTGCATTAATTGTTGGATGTAAATCAAATTTGCTTTGTAAATTTGCACCCAAAGCAAAAAAAAAAAAATCAAGATTTATCCTGAAGTATAATGCTGTGCATGGTAGGATACTACCAATATACCTACAAGGAAGACCCATTAATACTACGAGTATTCAAATTTATGCACCAACTACTAAAGCCAAAAATGAATTGAAGACATTGAAGATTTTTACAACTTCTGTTGCTTGAAATTGACCAAACCTGCATTCAAGATCTATTGATAATTACTGGTGATTGGAATGTGAAGTTAGAAACAGAAGGAGCATCTTTAGTGGGAAAATAGGGCATTGATGAAGGAAATAACTCCAGAGATCGCATGATAGAATTTTGCAAGCCAAAAACTTGTTCATTGCAAATATCCTTTTTTTTTTCAACAGCATAAATGGTGACTATACATGTGGATCTTGCTAGATAGAGTATACAGGAATCAAATAAACTACATCTGATAGAGAAGCTTAATATCATCAGTCAGAACAAGGCCAGGAGCTAACTATAGAACAGACCATCAATTGCTCATATGCAAGTTCAAGATGAAACTGAAGATAATTAAAACAAGTCCACGAGAG
>NW_006922186.1:930617-933721 GCF_000298275.1 Orycteropus afer afer | reverse complement strand
AGCTGGTGGGTTTGGACACCTAACCTTTTGGTTAGCAGCCAAATGCCTTACCCACTATGCCACCAGAACACCTTACATGATTCTACAGACTGAAGAAATTAACAAACAGTATCATCAATATCACATGCAGTGGAAATTTTGTTGAAAATAATTGATAATAGTTGCAGCAGTATATTGACTGGAAATTTCCAGAAATTCAAGCTGTATGCAGAAGAGAGTGAGGAACAATGGATATCATTGCTGATGTCAAGTGGATCTTTGCTGAAAGCAAAGAATACCAGAAAGATGCTTACCTGTGTTTTATTGACTACGCAACTGCATTTGACTGTGTGGATATTAACATATTATGGATAACATTGAGAAGAATGAGCTTTCCAAAACACTTAATTGTATTCATGAGGAACCTGTACATTGATGAAGAGGCCGTCATTTGAAGAGAACAAGTTGATGCTACATGGTTTAAAATCAGGCAATGTTTGTGTCAGGATTGTATCTTTTCAACATACTTATTTAATCTGTATGGTGAGCAAATAATCCGAGAAACGGGACTATATGAAAGAACGTGACATCAGCATTGGAAGAAGGCTCATTAACAGCCTACAATACACAAATGACAAAACCTTGCTTGTTAAGAGTGAAGATGTCTTGAAGCACTTACTGAGAAAGATGAAAGACTACACCTTCAGTATGGATTGCACTTCAACATAAAAAAAAAAAATCCTCACAACTGGACCAATAAAAAGCATCACGATAAATAGAGAAGAGATTGAAATTGTCAGGGATTTCATTTTATTTAGATCTATAATCAACGCCCATGAAAGCAGCAGTCAAGAAATCAGACAACATATTCCATTGGGCAAATCTTCTGCAAAAGACCTCTTTAAAGTGCTAAAGAGCAAAGATGTCACTTTGAAGAAGACTAAGGTGTTCCTAACCCAAGCGATGGTATTTTCAGTAGCCTCAAATGAATGTGAAAACTGAACAATGAATAAAGAAGACAGGAGAAGAATTGATGAATTTGATATGTGGTGTTCATGAAGGATACTTAACATACTATGGTTAACAAATCTGTTTTGGAAGAAGCATAAACTTCTTGGAAGGAAAGAAATAACAGAGATCAGAGGAGAAATAAATAAAATTGGAAAAAGAAAATAGAGAGACTCAAACAAAACCAGAATTGGTTCTATGAAAAAAATCAATAAAGTTGACAAATATTTAGCTGGATTGAGAAGGAAAAGAAGAGAAAAGATGCAAATAATCAAAATAAAAAATAAAAGAAGGAATATTACAAGTGACCCAATAGAAATAAAGAGAATTATGACAGAATATTATTAAAAACAGTACAGCAATGTATTGGATAACTTACATGAAATGAGAAAATTATTAGAAGCAGATGATCTACCCAAAATTACTCAAGAGGAAATAGAAAGTCTCAGCAGACCCATAGTAAGGGAAGAGTTTGAATCGGAGATAAAAAAGCTTCCCAATAACAACAACAGAATTTTCTGGACAAGATGGCTTCCCTGGGTAATTCTACCAAACATTTAGTGAAGAATTGACACCAATAGTGTTTAAACTCCTCCAAAATATAGAGGAGGAAAGACTATTCTCTACTTTATTACCTGAGCAAACATAACCCTCATACCAAAACCAGACAGAGACAATGCAAGAAAAGAAAACTGCAGGCCAATATATATTATGAATATGTTGTTGTTGCTATGTGCCATCAAGTCGGACCCGACACATAGTCGACTCTTCCTTGGGTTTCCAAGGCAGTATCACTACTGAAGTAGATTGCCCCATCTTCCTTCCAAGGAGTGGCTGGTGGCTTTGAACCTCCAACGCTCTGATTAGCAGTCAAGTGACTTAGGCACTATGCTATCAGAGCGCCTATCTTCAACAAAACATTAGTGGAAAGAATCCAACATCACATTAAAAGAGTCACACACCATGACCAAGTTTGATTTATTTCAGGAATGCAGGGATGGTGAATATTAGAATATCAATCAACATAATACATCACATCAATTAAACAAAGGAAAAGAATCACAAGATCATTTCTCTGGTTGCACAAAAATCATGTCATAAAATCCAACCCCTTTCTTGATTAAAAATGTAAAGAATATTGGAATATAAGGTAAATTCTTAAATATGATTCAGGGCAGATGTGAAAAGCCAACAGGCAGCATTATACTTAATGGAAAAATACTGAGACCTTTCCCCTTGGAACTGAGAACCAGACAAGGGTGCCTGAACTCACTACTTCTATTAAATATAGTATTAGACGTTCTATCCAGAGAAATAAGGCAAGAAAAATAAATAAAATGTGTCCAAATTGGAAGAAGTATAGTAAAATTATCTCTATTTGTGGATAAGATGCTATATATGGAAAATCCCAAAGAATCTACAAGAAACATTCTAGACCTAATAGAGAAATTTAGAGTCATTGCAGGGTACAAAGTCAACAGACAAAAATTAGTTCTATTTTTATATACCAGCAATGAGAAATCTGAAAAGGAAATTAGGGAAATAATTCCATTTATAATAGCATCTGTTCTGGTTACCTAGTGTGCTCTGACAGTAATGTACCACAGATGGGATGCTTGAAGAAACAGGAGTTTATTCTCTAACAGTATGGAGGCTTTAAGTCTGAATTCAAAGTGCCAGGTTCTAGGGGATGGGTGAAAGCCCCTCAACCTTGGGCTTCAGCTCTGCCTCCTGCTCCTGGCCCACTGAAGCTGGAGGCTTTTCTTCACTCAACTGCTGGCTGTTGAGGATGACAAGCCCAAAGTTGACAAGTAAAAAGGCACAGTCTCGATGATACCAAACCACATGGCAGGCTGTTAATTCAAGTCCATTGAAAGTGCCAAGTTTGGCAGAGCATGGCAGGCTGCTGAATAATGACATGGCTACATGCAGGGTTCAAGCCTGCCATAAGCTGGAGACAATTCTCAAAGCTGTTGCTTATATACAGGAAGCAGACCACAGGAAGCAGCTACTCAACCAGGCCCAGCCAAGTTGACATGCAACCTTAACTACCATAGCATCCACGAGAACAAAATACCTAGAAATAGATCTAACCAGGGATGTGAAGGGCTTATACA
>NW_006922186.1:916797-929706 GCF_000298275.1 Orycteropus afer afer | reverse complement strand
AGAAATGGCTAATTCAGTTGTGGAGGCTGGCAAGTCCCAAATCTGTGTGTCAGACATCAGGGTAGAGGTTTCTTCTGACTAATGTGGTTGCAGGGGCTGCTGAACCCAAAATCTGTAAGTTCTTTGACAGGTTGCTGACTCACATCTCAAGAACCAGAGGTCAGAGGATGATGAATCAGATGCAAAGCTGAGTGAGTGAGCTTTGCCAGAACATTCAGGCCACACCCCGAAGAAACCCCCCTTTTTAACTAATTGGCTGCTCACATCACATCACAAAATGGAATGTGATCACATAATATCTGACAAAACAGTGAGAATCATGGCCTAGCCAAGTTGACATATAACCTTAACCATCACTGTCCACCGCTTGTCAACTTGGCACCTGTGCACACCTCCTTAAACCATAATCTGCGAATAAAGAAAATTATAAAGTCATATGTGTGCTTAATGTGATACAACAAATATACATACAACTTAAAATTCATTAGCCCTTTTACATCTTATATTTTATATTAAGTAATGGAATATTGGAGGGAAGAAAACAAAAATATTATATATACCCACACACATACATGCATAACAAAACAAGAAAGACATACTAAAAGCAATCACTGTCCTACAGTCCTCATTTCTACAATTGATTATGTGGTCCTAGCTGATATTTAGAATTACCTTCTTCCACCACTCATTCCATATTCCCTTTGCTCTTAGCAAGCAACTCAGTTGGTCATAGTTCTTTGCCTTGTGAAGTGACTCAAACTTTCATTCCTGAAGGGGCTAAGCAATTGGTAGTCATGTTGGAAATGGGCTGCTGTAGTTTTCCATTGCCTTCATGACAGAACACGATAGCATTAAGAGAGCCCGTATGAGGTCTCCTGTATTTCAGATGTACTCTTCTGAACCTCCATTATTCCCCCTTGTTAATCAAGATCAATCACACCAGCCATTATAGTAACTCCCTTCTTTGCCTGTTGATCCAGGGATATGAGGAGCCCAAAGAGGTTAGGTGGCATTCTTAACTTTCATTTCAATGGACTAAGCATTGAGTCTCCTAGTGGTGGCATTCCTTTCTTTGAAAATAAGGCCTGCAGACCTGTAGAGCATAACATTGCAGGGGCAGGAAGCAAAAAATTTACACATGGGTCACCAGGGGAATAGTGAGTGGTGACACTCCTATTGCCATTCCTTGATTCCTGGACCCATGATTCCTAGTTATGGGAGAAGAAGCACCATGTATGGAATGCTGGTTAGATCATATAAGCCTCCTGGGGAACATTGCTCCAATCTGCAAAGTACTGCCACCTAGTTGGCACTGTAATTGTGTCTTTAGAAGGCCATTCTATCTTTCTATCAAGCCAGCTGCTTTATGATGATGGAGGGTATGGTAAGACCAGTGAATTCCATGAACATGGGCTTATTGCTGCTTTTCATGTACTGTGAATTAAGTTCCTTGATCTGAGGCAATGCTGTGTGGGACATTATGTCAGTGAATAAGGCATTCTGTAAGTCCATGGACGTTAGTTTTGGCAGAAACATTGCATGGAGGGAAGACAGATATTCAAACTGTCTAATCCAGTAAGAACAAATCTCTGCCCTTTCCATGATGGATATGGTCTGATGTAATCAACCTGCCACTTTGGCCTCTAGGAATGATGCCTTACTGAGGACTCAATATTGGTCTCTGCTTCTGACAGAATGGGCACTCAGTAGTGTTTGTAGCCAAGTCGGTCTTAGTAAGTGGAAGTCTGTGGATGCATAAACTCCATCCCTGCCACCATTTCCACTTTGTTCATGATCACGTTTGGCGATAACAGGAGTGGTTGGGGAAAGAGGCTGACTGGTATCCACAGAATGAATCAAACTCTCCACTTGATTATTAACATCTTCCTCTGTTCAGGTCACCCTTTGTTGGCCATTTACATGGGACACAAATCTCTTCACTTCTTTGGTCCATACACAGAAGTTTATCTGCATGCCTCTTCTCCATATATCTTTCTTACCAATTTTCCAATCATGTTCCTTCCAAGTCCCTGACATTATCCATAGCCCATGAATCAGTATACAATCACTCATCTAGCCATCTCTCCTCTCAAGAAAAATGAATAATCAGGGGCACTGCTTGAAGTTCTGCTACTGTCTTCAGGGAGGTCCCAAAAAGGGGCTGTTGTGCTGCCAGTATTCACTTCTGAATAGTGCTGGATATCATGCAGAATCATATGTAAACCAAGCACAAGTTTTATCTTCCTCAGTCAACTGATAATAAGGAACTCCCCATGAGGCCATAGGTGCAGACTTGGAGAGAGAAGGTAATGTGAAAGGAATGGAGACCATGGGCATTTGGGCCCCTTCCTCTCATAACTTACTTGTGTCTTCAGGCCCTGTTTGAGCTCAATCTCATATACACTACTTCCATTTAATGATGGAGTGCTGCTGTGCATGACCAACTTTATTTTTCTGTGATTCCAACAGCAACCAGTTCATGGTGAACATCTCAGGCCCCTAGTGACTTGGTGGCCCATGGTTAAGTGTTCAGTCTCTACTAAGGCCCAAAGTTGTTTTTCAAAAGGATAGTAGTTATCTGCAAAGAATGACAAAGTTTTACTCAAAAAAATCCTAATGGTTTGCACTGTGATTCACCAAGGGACCTGCCAAAGACTCCAAATAACATCTCTATCTGTTACTGACACTTCAAGAACCATTGGATCAGCCAGATCATAAGGCCTAAGTGGCAGAGCAGCTTGTATGACAACCTGAACTTGTTTCAGAACCTTCTATTGTTTGGGACCCCACTCAAAACTAGCAGCTTTTCAAGTAACTTGATAAATAGGCTGGAGTAGCATACCCAAATGAGGATGTGTTGCCTCCAACATCCAAAGTTTCCCACCAGGCATTGTGCCTCCTTTTTAGTTGTAGGAGTGGCCAGATGTAACAACATGTATCTTTCACTTTAAAAGGGATGTCTCAACATGGCCCACACTGCTGAACCCCTAGAAATTTCACAAAGGTGGAAGGCACCTAAAGTTTTGTTGGATTAATTTTCCACCCACTTGCATGCAAATGAGGATCCTTGGTGGTGCCGTGGTTAAGCACTTGATTGTTAACTGAAAGATAGTGGTTTGAACCCACCAGCAGCTATCTGGGAGAAAGATGCAGCAGTCTGCTTCTGTAAAGATTTACAGCCTTGGACACTTTATAGGGCAGTTATACTTGACCCATAGGGTTGCTAGGAGTCTGAATTGACTTGATAGCAGTGAAGTTTTGGGTTCACCACACAAATATATGTAAGTCTATAGTCAGTGATACTTCTTCTTTACTAAATCCAATCACCATAATGTCATCAATGTAATGGAGCAGTGTGATGTCTTGTGTAAGGAAAAGGCAATCAAGGTCCCTTCAAACCAAATAAGACTGGAGAGTTGATATATCATTGAAGTAAGTCAGGGAAAGTGTTTTGCTGGCCTTGCCAGCTGAAGGGAAATTACTTCTGGCATTCCTTCCAAACTAGGATCAGGGAAAAGGCATTGGCCAGAGCAATAGGTGCATATCTGAAACAGTAGCAGCAATTGGAGTCACTGCCTGGTTAAATTTATGAAAATCCATTGTAATTCTCCAAGATCCATCTATTGTTTTCACAGGGCAAATAGACAAATTGAATTGGAATGTTGTAGGAATCACCATTCCTGCATCCTTCAAGTCCTTGATGGTGACAATAATTTCTTCAGTCCCTCCAGGAATGTGGTATTGCTTTTAAATTACTATTTTCCTGGTTAGGGGCAGTTCTAATGGCTTCCGTATGGCCTTTCCTATAGTAATAGCTCTTTCTCCACATGTCAGGGATCTAATGGAGTAACCTGTCAGTTTCTGAGTATGTCTACTCCAATTATGCATTCTAGAGCGAGGGAAATCACTACAGGATGGATTTGGGGACTCACTGGACCCACTGTGAGATGAACTTGAGCTAAGACTCCATTAATATCTGATCTTCATACATCCTTACTCTGACTGGTGGGGCAAAAGTGATGTTTGTTCTTTGGGATTAGTGTCAGATAAGAGCCAATGTCCATTAATTACTGAAAAGTCTGATTATTTCCTTTTCTCCAATGAACAGTTATTTTTTAAAAAGGCTATAGATCCCCTTAGGGAAGGCTGGGAGAAAGGTTAGCAGTATAAATTTTCTCAGTGTAGTTTGGTCCTTGTTCAAGGGCACCTGGCTTCCCTTTCATTCAAGATATGGAGTCTTGATACGTGCTACAATGAGTATGAGGCTTTAAGACATTATGTTGAATGACATAAGTTAATCACAAAAGGGCAAGAGGTTGTAGGTCTGTAAAATGGCTTGAGTCTGTGAATTGATTGAGGAACCGTGACTCTCTATTCAGGTGATTCACATTAGACTGCCATTCACTAGATCTAGAATTGTTATGCTTTTTCAGATCAAGTAATTATTTAGTAGATTTCCCATCTATTTCACTCCTGGGGACATCATCATTAAGTAGCTAAAGCCATAAATCCATATGAATAAGACAATTCTGATTACTGCTTTGACTCTGCTGTCCATTATGCAATACTTGAGCTATGACTCTGAAGCTTTGAGCTCATTCTGTTCTTTGACCACTTCTTCTAGCAAAAGAAGGACCAATCAACCAGCTTCCTTATACTTCCCATTCTGACAACATTATAGAAAAGTATCCAATACTCAAATCACCCAGGGCCTCATTTCTTACAAATATTTGAAACAGTGGTGGTGATATTTTGCATGTTTCCATTGTGACCTCATGCCATGGATTAGCTAGGCTCTCTTTATTACTTGGAAGGAAGATGGGGCAATCTACTTCTGTAGTGATACTGCCTCAGAAACCCAAGGAGGGGTCGCTATGATTCGGGTCCGACTCAACGGCATAACAACAACCATAACAACTTTATTACTGGAGGCAGAGTCACCAGTGCTTTTAAGGCTTGAAAAAAAAATTCAGAAAACTCATCCTTAATACTTCATTCCTCTAGAAGAACTCTGAGTATCAATTGTCTTAGGCTGGGTTCAAAATCAGTGAAGTGTATATATATTAAATACATGTAGAGATAGATTTATTCGAAGGAAATGACCCATACTGTTGTAGAGGTTTCTCCTGACTCACATGATAGCAGGGACTGATAACTCCAAAATTGGCAGGTCAGATGTCAGGCTATTGGCTCACATACTGAGAACCAGATGTCAGAGGATTACAAGTTGGATATATAGAGAAAGCAAGTTTGCCAGAATATTCATATATATTGGATACAGGCCATGCACTCCCAAAGAAACTCTCCTTTAAACTAATGGTGGGTGATTATATAATATCTGCCAAACCACTGATTACAAGTTGGATATATAGAGAAAACAAGTTTGCCAGAACATTCATATATATTGGATACAGGCCAAGCACTCCTAAAGAAACTCTCCTTTAAACTAATGGAAGGTGATTATACAATATCTGCCAAACCACTGAGAATCATGGCCTAGCCAATTTGACACATAACTTAACTATCACAGAAACCATATGTTCAATAAAAATTTAATCATTAATAAATATATAAAACTTTGACAACTTAATGACAAAAGACAAAAAACCCAATCACAAAATAAGCAAAGGACATTAATAGACATTTCACCATGGAACACATTCAGATGGCCACCAAAGACATGAAAAGATGCTCAACATCATTAGCTGTCAGAGAGATACAAATTAAAACCACAATGATATACCATTTCACTCTCATTAGGATGGGTAAGATAAAAGTAAATAACAAAAACCAGAAAATAACAGATGTTGGTGAGGATTTGGGGAAATTGGAATTCTTACCCATTGCTGGTAGAAACTATACAGCCATAGTGGAAAATAATGTAGTGGTTCCTCAAAGAACTAAAAATGGAAATACCATATGACTCAATAATTCTACTCGCAAACATGAAATCAGAGACTCAAACAGATACTTACACATCAATGTTCGTTGCCGCACTAGTCACAATAGCCAATGGTGGAAACAATCTGAATGATCTTCAAGAGATGAATGGTTAAATAATGTATGGTACATTCATACAATAGACTACTACTTAGCCAGTAGAAGAAATGGAGTCTTGATACATGCTACAATGAGTATGAAGTTTGAAGACAGTATGTTGAATTGAATTAAATAAGTCAATAACAAAAGGGCAAATATCGTATGACCTAACATACAGACAAGGACAGGAAAGTGTATAGAGACCAAAGATTTTAGTGATTACCAAGGGCATGATTAAGGGGGAAAGGAGGGGATAAATGTAATGGAAAAAATCATATTGAAAAAACAGTTATTATGATTGCTGTCAGCAAATTGTACACCTATAAAAAGTTGAATTGGGAAAAGTTTTTGACTGATATATTTAAAACAACAACAAAAAAAGTAGATGCTGAGGCTGCTTATGTACAAACAAACCTCATAGGATTTGGTTTCTTTATTTGGAGGTTTAGAGTCATGATTTCATGAGACATTCCAGTTGATTGACCTAATATAGTGTGTTCTACCTCACAGTTCATTGCACAGTGCCTGGAGTCTTAAAAGCTTGGAAGTGGCCATCCACTTCCAATTGGACAACACTTGGAACAACAGATGAAGAAGGAGAGTAAGGAATAAGAGGAAAATATGGAATGTGTGGCTAATTGCCTCCATGAACAACTGCCTTGTTTGCAATGAGACCATGAGAACTGGAGGGTGCCTGGCTACCATAACTGAACATTCTAATCAAGGAGTCTGTAGAGGAATCCTGATAAAAAGCAGAAAAATGAAAAATAGACTTGCAAATTCTCATGGAATCCAGCTTTCTGGTGCCATAGAGGCTGGAAGAATCTAAAACTCTTACACTAGTATAATCTGTATAACTTACACTGAAAATATCCCCTTAAAATCTTAAAATCAAACAATATTTTAGCTTAACTAGTGAAAAATGTCTACCTTAAGCATTATATTCATTCAAGAACTGTCTATATGGGATCAAAGTGATAAGAGCAACTTGAAAGATTGGATAAGAACCTTAGGGGTCAGTGAGTTTATGTTAATGGAGGATGAACAACTCAGAAAAGGAGAGTGAGAACGGTTGCACAACCTAAAGAATGTGATCAATGTCACTTAACTGTACATGTAAAAACAATTGAGTTTGATGGTATGCTCTGTATATTCTCAACAGCAACAACAAGATATAGTTTTTTAAAAGCAAGTCAAAACTAGAGATAAAGATTCCATGTAGGAGAATATTGCATGATTGCAAGTGAATGTTGATGTCAATTGGTGTTAAACCCATAAGCAGTGGGAATTAAGTGAATAGATGTGAGGAGGAAATTAAAAAACCACAGAAAAAACTTAGTAATTTATTGTGTGCATGTATGTATGTGTGTGTGTGTGCTTGTGTGTGAGTTATAGAAAGGATGAAGAAAGAGAGTAGCGCTGAAGATGATATCCAAATTTCCCTTTGAGCAACTAGGTGGATGGTGAAGACATTCACTGAGAAAGGAGAACCGTGATGGAGACACAAATTCATGAGTGAAAGTTTTCTGAGTTCTTAATTTGTGCCAGATATTATGTCATGCACTTTATATGTGTTATCTTATTCAATATTTAGCAGTACTCTGAGATGAGCATTGTCTTTCCAATTTTATAGATGAAGAAATTGAGGCTTAGAAAGCTTAAATATGTTGCTCAAGATCACACAGTTAATAAATGGCAGATCTGGATGTTAACCTGGGTCTGTCTCACTCCTAAAGCCATGTTATTTCCACAATTCTCCACAATCTCAGAGCATGACTTGTATCAGCCTACTCAACTCCAACCAACACTAAGCACCTGACCTTTTTCTTATTTCAGTCTTCAACATTTTTCTCAATGCTAAAAAAAAAAAAGCCCTTAAATGTAACTGAATTGGTTGAGATTAGTAAGCAATATCTAATTTTGTAACCCAGAAAAGGTGGGAAACTTGAGGAACCAAAGTAATTACTTCTCTAAGCAGAGAAAGCAGTACAAATAGTTCTCTTCCACCTAACGTTGTCTCATCATTGTTAACGAAGTCAGTTTTCTTGCTGCCACTCCTGCTCCTCTGCTTTCACCTTTCCCTACAACTCTTGGCACAGTCATGTTCCTTACAAGTGACTATATTTTTCAAACTCTGAACTGGCACACATAGTCTGCCAAAGTGATTTTGTTATAAATGGATGTTGGTAGATGTATTTTGGATGACAAAATGTTAGCATTTCTAGAATATTTTTTTAATCATTTTGGTCATGTCCAGGGACATTGGTAAAAAATCAGGACAATTATAAAAAATTCAAGTCCCATGTCCATGGGAGCTCTGGTAGCATAGTGCCTAAAGCACTTGACTGCTAACCAGAAGGCTGGCAGTTCAAACCCACCAGCCACTCCTCAGAAGGAAGATTGGGCAATCTACTTCTGTAGTGATACTGCCTTGGAAACCCAAGGAGGGGTCACTAGGAGTTGGGTCCGACTCGATGGCATATTAACAACAACAACAACCCATGTCCATAACTGCAAATTAGATCAGTGTACATTTTCAGTTTTTATCTAAATCTTTGATAAAACAGTGAATGGAACAAGGTCAAGGACTTTTTTAGTCAGGTTGATGTCAGCATGCTATATGATTACTTTTCACCTTTCAGGGTTGGCCCTCAGTAAGTTATGAATCCTAACAGTGTTCTTATCTAGGCTCTATCTAAAAAGATTAGCACAAAAGTCTTTGCTAAATGTCTTTAATGAAGTTTTACACTTGATCCCCCTACTTGTTAAAAATAAAAACAAAAATACACTAGATTGGCTTGTCACCACTTGTTCTAGTTAATGTTTGTTGACTCAAAGTTCTCATTTTCTAAGACCATTCCTAGAGCAATTTATTCTTAGAATCTCACCTGAGATCAACAAGTTCATTTGTGATTAGTAAAAATCACCCTCTTTCCTTTTTTCTTAATGCTCTCTCTTGAACTGTCTTCATCTTCAAACTTCTCTATCTCTTAGGGCTGATCAATACCTAGTGATCTTCACTCACAATTTCTTGGTATGTGATTTTTCAGGTTTAGGAGGCTTGAGCTCATTTAAATCAAATGTATGCTCTTTTAAAATCTCCTAATGCCATTTACATTCCAAGTACAGAAGTTTTGTTCATTTAACCATGATTAGACCTAAAGATCATTTATCTTGTCACTCTTCAACAGTGATTAAAAACCAAAACAAACAAACAAAAAACCTTTGCCGACTGGAGTAGCTAGTTCTTTCCTAGAAGACAGCAGTGCCCTGAGCAGATAGTGTAACAAGTTTGTAAAAACTCTGTGAACAGTCTGGAATGATCTACTAGCAGGGAAGCTACTAGCCCATGCTGCATCTCTGTGTGAATTAGCAAAAGCCATTCTAACACCTTCTTACCCCAAACAGGTACAACTCTAAAAGTGAGTGGTTTGGTGAGTGGATTTTGTATAGTTTCTGCAGATTAGCAAAAAGTGCTCCTTCCTTTGTGGAGATATAACTTGGAACCAGGGCACATAGGACAAGTAAAATGGAAGCTGGATTTCAGTCATCATTTGTCCTCTCCATTGGGTACCCTTGTGCAGTGAATAACCTGTTAAACTGTACATAGTGTACATGGTGAGTCCTGTCCATAATGATAGGAGAAAACATCAAGATTTAGGATAAGACCACTGTCAAAACATCCCTACATTAGTGCTGTTAATGGCTGACTCAGGGAACAGAATTCAGATCCCATCTTAATTTCCTGGAATAATATCTGTGCTGCCAGAGAAATTTCTCTGTGAAGGATGTACCTCAATGGAATTTACAGAGACATTATCCCATGCAAAATAGATGAACAGATTTTATTTCTAAGCAATCATCTGAAAAACATCTTCCAGACATTTAAAAGAAAAAAGATTATTTAACGGGACCAGACTGTTCTGTCTGATCAAGATATCTCCTGTAATTTCACTGGCAAATGACTGGAATGAAAGAAATAACCCCTTTTCTAGTGGCATCAGATTCAAAGCATCACTCTCAAGTCAAATGCATGAGTTTGTAACCTGTTTCTTCCATTTCATAACTCTGTAACCTTGAACAAGTCATTTGATCTTCGTGTCTTAGTTTCCTCATGAGTCTAATGAAAATTCTAATATCGTGTACTTCACAGTTTTGTTGTGAGAATAAAATGAAATAATACATGTAAAGTGCAGGGTACAGTGCCTGGCACATGGTTAGCCTGTAATAAAACTCACTGCCATCGAGTCGGAACCGATTCATAGTGACCCCTCCTTGGGTTTCTGAGGCAGTATCACTACGGAAGTAGATTGCCCCATCTTCCTTCCGAGGAGTGGCTGGTGGGTAGCTATGAGTTATTACATTATACATAAATTATCATGCAAGTTCTGACTCTCGGACCTGAAATGGAACTCAGAGGGATTTAGTCAACTCCCTTATATTCAGACTGAATAGAATTTCAGAGACTTTAAATGCTTGAGCCTGAATTGTAGGAAACTGAGCCTTGTGGAGGAAAAATAATTTGGCCTAGGTCACTGAGAGACCTAGTAAGAGTAGGACTTATGTTCCCTGCCCCCTAACTCAGTGTGTTGTTTGCCACTACATTGTTCTAGACTGGGGTTGAAGATGTGGAGGACAGACCAAGATGATTTTTTAGAAGTTTTTATTTAAAGTACATTCATGAGTATAGTGGGTAGATTTGCTTTTCCAATTATAGAAACTTCCTTCTCGGATGCTTCTTAACTTTGGGAATCTATGTTTCATTTATCTACTGGCTATTATCTGTCACAGGAGTTATTTATTCCCAGTTTGTGTGTGTGCGTGTGTGTGAGAAATCACTAAAATCCTAACCTCTTATTCCATGATTGTCATCAAAATTTTGGATTCTGTAGCCAAGGGATCCAAAAACTTCAAATTCATCCAAACAAAACACTCCAATTGATAATCCTGATGTTGCCACGAATGTGCCCTGGACAATTTCCATCTCTGTTACAATATGTATAAAATGAAGAGGGAAAATCCAAATCTCAATTCCATTTCTCACATGTAACTACTGTTAGAAGTTTGGAATGTTTCCTTTATACTTGTTTTATTTAATATGTGTGTGTGTGTGTGTGTGTCTATATATTTGCATAGGTAGCATTTTATTTTTACACAACATTGTTTTGTCATTTGTTTATCATATAATGGAGCTTGAATAAATATGGATTTGGGCACATATAGATTGGCTTCATTCTTTTTTTGTTTGTTTGGAAGAAAAACACATTTTATTGTGCTTTAGGTGAAAATATAGAAAATTAGTTTTCCAATCCATAATCCATACACAAATTCTTCTGTGACATTGATTTCAATCCCTTCAATGTGTCAGCACTCTTCCCCATCCTTGCCTGGCTTTTCTGTTTCCATTCATCTGGCTTCCCTGTCATTCTCAGATTTCTAATCTTTGGCTTTGGGTAAATGTGGTCATTTTGCCTCCTGTAGTTGTTTTTTTTAAGGACTACTTTCCTCCTCAGTGTAATTGTTTATATCATAGGCTTGTCTGTTATTTGTCTGAGAGGTGGCCACTGGGAGTGTTTTGAGTTTCAACTTAGAAGGTTGTTTTAGGACAATGAACTTTGGGATTCCTCCAGTCTCTTTCAGACCACTAAGTCTGGACTTTTTTTTTTTAATTGTTCTATAATTTTACCCATTCAAACCAAGATCTTCTATTGTGCTTCTGCTTACCATAGATGTTAATTTTAGCAAGACACTATCTAATTCAGCTGGTCTCAGGTTAGAGGAGGCTGTGGTTCATATGAGTCCACTAGATTAACTTCTTTCTCAAGTCTTTGGTTATCTTCATTCTTCTTTGCAACAGGCAGGAAGAAAACAATAGTTGCTTCTTAGGTGGTACTTGCAAGCTTTTAAGATAGCAGATGCTGGTCACCGAATTAGGATGTAAAGCAATATCTTTATGAACTGTGCTTTGCCAACTGACCTAGTCACACCTCAAGACTGTGGTCTTGGACTTTTGGTAAGATGGTGGAATAGGCAGACAAGCTACACAGACCCTCTTCAATAAAGAAAAGAGAAACCAATTGACACAGATAAAGACAATAATCCTGGAGCCCTAAGCTTTGAAAGGAAGGATACAGAAGTGGATTAAACACTGATTAGTAGAAGAACCTGAATGAAAACAGTGAGTAAGGAGAGAAATGGGGCTGCAGACTGTAAGCTGTCCTGATGGCATGGACAGCCTGAATATTTCCAAGTGGTGTTAGGACCAGAGAATTAACCTAAAAATTGGCACTGCTCACCAAGGGCTGCATGGATTACTGCACAGGTAGCTGACAACTGAAAAGAGAAGTGGCAAAGAAGGAGACAAACTGAGCTGTGGACTTTCAGTTGTCACGAGGGCACAGCCATTTTAAATGTTTACAAGTGGTGGACATTTTGGATATTTAAAGTGACAGCATTCTCATTCAGATTCCAGGGACCTAAGAATAGGCTCCACTTGCCAAAGACAGCATGGACATACGGGAAGCTGACAACTGGAAAGGAGACAGGTGGTGAGTGCATACATGCTGCCAAATAGCAAAAAGAGAAGCATAGTACACTGCTTACTCAGATATATCCAACAAAATGAAGAAAGTGAAAATCTTGGGTGAAACACTCCAACATACAATCACCAACTAAATACAAATACAGAAATGTCACAATGTCTCAGAGACAACAGAGAATCACAGACAACACAAAAATGAAAGATAAAGCAGAAGAAACAAAGGAACAGGATACAGACCCAGAATACATCCCTGAGGAAGAAGCAGTATTCAAACTCCCTGATATGCAATTTAAAAGAATTATATTTAGGTACCTTGAATGGAATAAGAG
>NW_006922186.1:910942-916585 GCF_000298275.1 Orycteropus afer afer | reverse complement strand
TTGAAGAAAAATTCCTCAATACTTCTTTGGAAAGGGATCAATCAGAAAAAAAAGATCAAAACAAAATAAAGAAAGCCTAAGGTTCATGTGGGATGTCATCAAAAGTAATAACCTACATGTAATCAGAATTCCAGAACAGGAATAGGCAAATAAAACCAAAGAGAAAATTGTGAAAGATTTGTTGGAAGAAAATTTCCCTGATATGATGAAAGATGAGAATATATCCATTCAAAAGTCCAACAAACCCCAAACAAAATAGACCCCTAAAAGAAAATCACCAAGACATCATAAACAAACTCACCAAAACCAAAGACAAAGAAAGAATCTTGAAAGCAGCACAGGAAAAAAAAAAAAAAGGCAAAAAATTTACCTATAAAGAGTAACCAATAAGACTAAGCTCTGATATCTCAGAAGAAACCATGCAGGTGAGAAGACATTGGGATGGTATATACAAAACCCTGAAAGAAAAAAAAAAAAATTCAACCAAGAATTATATAACAAGCAAAATTGTCCCTCAAATATGAGTGTGAAATTAGGACATTTTCAGATAAGCAGAAATTAACAGAATTTGTTAAAACCAGACCAACCTTACAAGAGATGCTAAAGGGATTCCTGTGGACAGCAAACAACTGACCATTAACACACATGATGACATAACCCAGAAACCAACCCAGTTATGGAAGTATCCAAAGTAAATAATCCTATAAGACTGTAAACAGAGATCCAGACATTAATTGACAAATGAGGACAACTACAAACCAAAAAGAGGGAAAAAATTAGTAGTGACAGAAATCTAAATGGTAGGGAAGCCAAGACAACTGTAAGATAGAATGGACTGTTCTAAACTTGGGAATAAAATGATAAATCACAGGGTAGTCTCAAAGAAAAATGGTAAACTTTTAAATAAATAAACAGGACAAGCACAAATATTTAGCAAATATGAAAACAATAGCAAAGAAGGAAGTGATAACATGATTCATAAACAAAATGAGCACAACACAGAAAATTATATGGAACAAATAAATTAGTAACACCACGAAAAACCGTATAACAAAATGACAGCAACAAACTCAAACTTCTCTATAATTACACTGAATATCAATGGATTCAATGCACCCCTCAAGAAACAGTGAGTTGCAGACTGCATAAGAAAACATAATCCATCAATATGCTGTCTACAAGAGACACACCTCAGAGAGAAAGACAAGAACAAACTAAAAATCAAAGATTGGAAAAGATAGATCAAGCAAATGGCAACCACAAAAGAGCAGGAGTGGCAATATTAATCTGTGATAAAATTGACTTTTAGACAAAAACCAGCATAAGACACAATGAGGGACATTATGTAATGACTAAAGATCAATTGAACAAGAGGACATAACCATAAAAAAATATAACCATAATAAATACCTAAAAGAGAACCTAGAGATTGAGAAAAAGTATTCAGCAATGACATATCTCACAAGGGACTTACCTCTAAACTTTTTATAATACTCTAACACCTGAATAGCAAAAAGATTAAAAATTCAATTAAAAAACCCAAAAATAAACCCTCCCATTTATGGACAGTTGATCTTCAACAAAGGTCCCAAACCCATTAAATGGAGAAGAGATAGTCTCTTTAACAAATGGTGCTGGCAAAGTTGGATATCCACTTGCAGAAAAATGAAACAAGACCCATACCTCACCCCATGCACAAAAACAAACTCAAGTTTGATCACAGACTTAAATGAAAAATCCAAAACTATAAAATTAATAAAAAATAAAATAGGGGCTAATCTAGGGGCCCTAATTTATGGCATAAATAAACTATCGCACATAACCCAGAATGCACAGGAAGCTAGATGACTGGAACTTTTAAAAATTAAATTCTTATGTGCATAGCAACAACAAATGTGCATAGAAAAACTTCATCAAAAGGGTAAAAACAAAGCCTACAGTTGGGAGAAAATATTAGCCTATAGCATATCTGAGGAGCTCTGGTAGCATAGTGCCTAAGGCACATGACTGCTAACCAGAAGTCTGGCGGTTCAAATCCACCAGCCACTCCTCGGAAGGAAGATGGGACAACCTACTTCCGTAGTGATACTGCCTTGGAAACCCAAGGAAGGGTCGCTATGAGTAAGGTCTGACTCAATGGCATATAACAACAACAACAACAACAGCATATCTGACAAAAGACTTATCTCCAAAATCTGTAGAAAACTTCAACACCTCAACACCAAAAAGACAAATAATCCAATTCAAAAATGGGCAAGAGGCATGAACAGACACTTCACTAAAGACAATATGCTGGCTGCCAACAAACAAATGAGGAATTGCTTGTAATCTTGAGTAATCATTAGAGAGATGCAAATCAAAACAATGATGAGATATCATTTCACCCAAAGTTCAACAGAACAGAAAATAACAAATGCTGGTGAGGCTGCGGAGAGATTGAAACTCACATACACTGCTGGTAGGACTGTACAATGGTACAGCCATTATGGAAAATGGTATGGTTAAAAAACTGAAGATAGAAATACCATTTAACCCAGTGATTCCATTACTAGGAATATATCCTAAAGAGGTGAGAGACAGTACACAAACAGACATATGCACACCCATTTTCAAAGCAGCACAACTTACTATAGCAAAGAGATGGAAATAACTTAGATGCCCATCAACAGACGAGTGGATAACCAAATTATGGTACATTCACACAATGGAATGCTATGCTACATTAAAGAACAATGAAGGATTCATGAATCATCTCACAACGTCGATAAACCTTGAGGACGTTATGCTGAGTGAAATAAGTCAATTACATAAGGACAAATATTGTATGAGCCCATTACTGTAAAAAGACAAGGAAGGGCTTGCTTAAGGAAGGGAACTCACTTAGTAGGTTTCAGGGCGTGAGAAATAAGGAGAGGGGGATAATTTGGGGCTAGTTGGGGACCACGCGCTGAGGTGGGTGTTATGGTTACCTAGTGCCGCTCTGAGAAGAATATATCACAAATGGGATAGCCTTAACAAACAGGAGTTTATTCTTACAATTTGGAGGCTTAAGTCCAAGTTCAAGGTGCCAGGCTCTAGGGGCACCTTGTGGTCCAGCTCTGCCTCCTGCTCCCAGCCCATTGGAGCTAGAGGTGTTTCTTCACTCAGACAGATGCTGGTTGCTGAGGCTGAGAAGACCCAAGGTTGACAAGTAAAAAGGCATGGTCCCGATGTTACCAAACCACATAGCAGGCCATTAACTTAAGTCCATTGTAAGTTCCAAGGTCAGCAGAACATAGCAGGCTGCTGAACAATGACATGGCTACATGGAGGGTCCAAGCATGCCATAGGCTAGAGACCATTCCCAAGGCTTCTCCTTATATAAGGAAGCAGACCACATCCCAAAGGCAGCTACTCAGCTGCTTGTGGTAGATCCCACCATGGAGTTGATTGCCAGTCTCATCATGGGAAATAAGTACCACCAGCTGCCCAACCACTCAACCAGGACCAGCCAAGTGGACACACAAACATAACTACCATAATTCCACCTCTTGTCAACTTGGCATCTGTACAGATCTTCATTGGGTGGCATCTGTACAGATCTCCTCCAGGGTGGCTCCAGTCCCCTAGTTCCTCTAAGTGGTGACCTCACCCTTGGCCTGGTGGGCCCCATTCCTCTCCCTCTTGGACATGGCAGCCCTGCCCCCTCACTCTTGGGCAGCTGCTATGGCTCCATCCCACTGCCTCACATGAATGAGCAGCCCCATGCTCCAGAACCAAGTTGGTGAAGGTCTGGCTCTTAAACCTAGAGGACTGTGATGGTTCTAACCCAAAGGCCATGGTCCTACCCTTTCAGGCTGAGGCAGCTCTGCTTCCATTTCCTTGGTCTCTCCACTTGCCAATTAATGCCCGAGGGCAACCCACTCCGCCAGGAATCTTCTTGCCCCAAAGGACACTTAGTTTTCTTGCTCTGTGGGCCGGCCAACTTGCTACTTCATTTCAAGCTGGTCTCTGAAGGCAACCCACTCCACCAACCATTAAGCCGCCTAATCAAAGGCATCGAGCTTTCTCCTTCGGGAGCTGGTAAGGCTGTCGCTGTTTCATGCCGGTTCTCTTGGCTCTGCTCCTGTCATCTGACAGATGCCTTATGCTGTGGTCTCTCTGCCAGGCTCTCAGGTCAAGAATGCACTGCACTCCTGTTTCCACTCTAGGTATCTGTCAGAGCAGCACCCCACTCTCTAGGTACCAAATTCTGTTCTGGTTACCTAGTGCCACTCTGACAGGAATCATACCACAAACGGGATGGCCTTAACAAACAGGAGTTTATTCTCACAATTTGGAGGCTTTAAGTCCAAGTTCAAGGTGCCAGGCTCTAGGGGCTGGGTAAAAGCCCCTCAAACTTGGAGTCCAGCTCTGCCTCCTGCTCCTGCAGCTGGGGAAATAAAGGATGGCTGTTTTCCACTGAACGTGTCATCCTATCCATCTGATTAAGTTTACGATAATCTACTGTCATTCTCCAAGATCTGTCTGTTTTTTGCACAGGCCAGATAGGTAAATTAAATGGGGATGTGGTGGGAATCACCACCCCTGCATCCTTCAAGTCCTTGATGGTAGCAGTAATCTCTGCAACCCCTCCAGGGATGTGGTATTACTTTTGGTTTACTATTTTTGTAGGAAGAGGCAGTTCTAATGGCTTCCACTCAGCGTTTCCTACCATAATAGCCCTTACTCCACATGTCAAGGACCCAATGTGGGAATTCTGCCAATTGCTCAGTATATCTATTCCAATTATGCATTCTGGCACTGGAGAAATCACCACAGGATGGGTTTGGGGACCCACTGGACCCACTGTGAGACACAACTTAGCTAAGACCCCATCAATAACTTGACCTCCATATGCCCCCACTCTGACTAGTGGGCCACAATGATGCTTTGGGTCTCCTGGAATTATTGTCAATTCAGAGCCAGTGTCCAGTAATCCCCAAAAAGTATGATTATTTCCTTTTCCCCAATGAACAGTCACTCTCATAAAAGGCTTCAGATCCCTTTGGGGAAGGCTGGGAGAAAGATTGACATTATAGATTTTTGGCAATGTAGTGGGGTCCTTCCTCAAAGGGACCTGCCCTCTCTTTCATTCAAGGGGTTGTGGGTCTGTAAACTGACTCAAGTCTGGGAATCGATTGAGAGGTCGTGACTTTCTATTCTGGCAATTCAATCTAGTTTGCTGTTCAAGTGACCTAGAATTCTTCTGTCTACACAGATCAAGTAAATATTTAGTAGGCTTGCCATGTATTTCACCACTAGGAATGCCATGAGCAAGCAGCCAATGCCATAATTCCACACAATTCAGACTATTCTGATTACTGTTCTGACTCTGCTGTCCATTATGGTAACCACTCCCACCTTTCCTTTGTGAATTAACTGCTGCCACTTGGCCCCTACTACCACGGGGTCCAATCAGCCCCATCATAGTTAAGTGTCTTAGTTCAATTAGGGAAGTTCCCACTGTTAACTTGGCTTACATAAAATAGCAAGCACAGCAGTCTTCAAAGATGCTAGGTCTCTCTTCACAAATTTATTCCTCACTGTACTGGTGAAAGGCATGTCTTCTGGACTCTTCATTCCTGGCTCTAAGAGTCTAATCTGATACATCCATTCTAACAG
>NW_006922186.1:910061-910729 GCF_000298275.1 Orycteropus afer afer | reverse complement strand
TGTAGCATACCACCTCCTCAGTCACACTTTCTATTTCACCTTTTGGGGCTCACTTGGACTTAACTTTAGTTATAGGTATAACAGCAACAAAGAGTGGTTGGGACAGTTCCCGAGAGCATTCAGGAATGTCTTCCATGGCCTCTGTCTCAGGCAACGATTTAGCAGGAACAGTTGGGATAATCCCATCAAACCAAGGTGGAGGTGTTGATGGTTTTACAGTAATCCCTTCAGATGAGAGAGATTCAACAGAATTTACAGGCTCTGTAACCTGATTTTCCTAACTATCTGCCCCATTAGTGTAAGTAGGACCAAGCAACCAGCTTCCTTATGCTCCTCATGCTGACAAAATTGCAAAAAAGTATCAAATATATGATCACCCAGAGCCTCACTTCTCACAAGTACTTGATCTATTGGTGGTGCTATTTTGCATATTAATGTTGCTACCACATGTCAAGGATTAGCAGGGCCCTCTTTACTAACAGAGGCAGGGTCACTATTGTCTTTACAATTAATCTAATTAGAGAACCAATTTAGGAAGCGCCTCCTTATGATTTTGTCTCTCTAGAACCACTCCTGGGAGCTCTGGTAGCATAGTGGCTAAGACACTTGCCTGCTAACCAGACGGCTGGCGGTTCAAACCCACTAGCCACTCCTCAGAAGGAAGGTTG
>NW_006922186.1:906361-908277 GCF_000298275.1 Orycteropus afer afer | reverse complement strand
AGAAGGGACCATTCCCTGGAGAAGGATGTCATGCTTGGTAGGGTGGAGGGGCGACGAAAGAGGGGGGGGCCTTCAAGGAGATGGATTGACATACTAGAAGCAGGCCACACCCCTAGGGAAACTCCCTTTCAATGGTTTGGCTGCTCAAAACATATTCATCTGATCCCATCATGGGAATAACCACATCACAACCACACAGAATTGTGGTCTAGCCAAGTTGACACACAGCTCCAACTATTACAGTGGGTAAGGGGCGGGATGGTGTTTAAAGAGTTTGTGACCAGCATGATAACACTGGGGAAAATGAGGACACTGAACTGTGCACATAAGATATAAATGACAGAGGCTAATACCAGTATATCCAAAATACTGCATTACCATTAACACCAAACACCAGTCTACAGATAAACACATGGAGAACTGAGAAAATCAGATGGGGGTCAGTGAACAGGATTATGCTCTAGACCAAGGATAGATTCAGCTGAGGCTAATCTTGCACAGATACCACTGATACAAAATACCTGCAATCATTACAGAAACCACAGAAGACAGACATAGAGCAATCCCTCACAGACAGACAGACACTGTGGTAGAGAGATCCAATGGATCTACTAACTCAGAACCATAGTCCTGGGGGACACCAGACTCAGTCGGCACAACAAAATACATAAAAATCTTGTTCCACAACCTACTTTGGTGAGTAGCAACTGGGGTCTTAAAAACTTTCCAGAGGCCATCTAAGATGCACCTAACAGTCTTCTATCATCAGAAGTGAAGAAGAGTGCAAAAAACCATGGGCATTTGGAAGCAATCAGCCCTAGGACATGATGGACCTTGAGACCAGAAGAACCAATGGCACCTGGCTACCAATGCCAACCACTCAGGAAGGGATCAATACTGGAGATCCTGGATAGAGTGGGAGGAAAAACATGGAATAAAATCCAAAAACACAATGATGACAAGAGTTACTGGTCGGATGGAGTCTGGTGGGACCTCCAAGACCTTAGCTCTGGGATACACTTCTGGCCTGGGATAAAACTCACTCCCAAGGGTTAGCTTTCAGCTCAATTTAAAATAGGATGTACACGGAGACCACTCAGCCCAGGGTGATGCACCCACATACTCTACAGAGATTCATCCCTTGGAGCAATCTGCCATGGGCCACCAGTGGGTCAACATCCATAGGGAGGAAAAGCAGGACACACAGGAGTGCATAGCTAAGAAGGGAGGGGGATTGTTACTGGGAAAGGAGAGAAGGACAGTGGGTTAGGATTGGGAATGGTAATTGGCGAGTGAAACCAAATGTACATGAAATGCTGAATGTAAAACAAATTCTGCTCCTCAAATTTGAACCTAAAGTACAATTGAAAAAAAATCTACAGAATACATGAATAGACACTTCACCAAAGAGGCTATTCAGGTGACCAACAAAGTCATGAAGAAATGCTCATGATCATTACCCATCAGACAGATGTAAATCAAAAGAACAATGAGATACCATCTTGCCCCAGCACTAATAGCAAAGTTCAAGAAGACAGATAATAACAAATGCTGGTGAAGATGTGGAGAGATTGGGACTCTCATACACTGCTGGTGGGACTGTAAAATGACAACCACTGTGGGAAGCAGTATGCCAATTCCTTAAAAAATTGGAATTAAAAATAGTATTTGACCCAACAATCCCATTACTAGGTATATATCCTAAAGAAGTGAGAGCCCAGACAATAACAGATATATGCACACCCATGTTCATTGCAGCATTATTTACAGTAGCAAAAAGGAAGGAACAACCTAGGTGCCCATCAACAGAAAATGGATAAGCAAACTATGGTACATACACACAATGGAATATTATGTAACACTAAAGAATAATTTAGAATCTGCAAAACACCGCATAATGTGGATGAGCTTGGAAG
>NW_006922186.1:903523-905996 GCF_000298275.1 Orycteropus afer afer | reverse complement strand
AAACCCACCAGCCACTCCTGGGAAGGAAGGTTGGGCAATCCTACTTCCGTACTGATGCTGCCTCGGAAACCCAAGGAGGGGTCGCTATGAGTCGGGGCCGACTTGATGGCACATAACAACAACAACAAATAATGTATATATATACATATATATGAGTATGAATATAACATTTACAAATATGTATATAGAAATATCCTCAACCATACTTATTCATATATGAAGGTGTACTCCTCTATGATCTCCCTGACCTATTTAGTGTACATATTCATAGATTATTATTTTCTCTTACTATTGTTGTAAGATTGTTTGTGATAGCATTTACCATAACCCATACCAAATACATTGCAGTTGACTTGATTCCAATTCATAGCAACACTATAATGAGGAAATAGAATTGCTCCATAAGTTTTCCAAAGCTGTAACCTTTACACTTACTTATTTGTGTGTGTGTGTGTGTATTATTGACTACATGAAGGCATTCAACTGTGAGGATAATGACTAATTGTGGATAACATTGCAAAGAATGGACATTCCAGAACATTTAATTGTACTCATGGAAAAGCTGTAGATAGAGCAGTTGCTCAAATAGAACAAGGAGATAATGTATTGTTTTAAATCAGGAAAGGTGTGCATCAAAGTTGTATCATTTCTCTGTACTTATTCAGTCTGTATGCTGAGAAAATAATATGAGAAGCTAGACTATATGAAAAAGAATGCAGCATCAGGATTATACCAAAGACCAAACCCACTGCCATGGAGTCAGATCCATTTCACAGTGACCCCTCCTTGGGTTTCCAAGGCAGTATCACTACGGAAGTAGATTACCTAAACTTTCTTCCAAGGAGTGGGATTGGAGGAAAATTAATTAACAGTATGTGATGTGTAGATGACCCAAACTTGCTTGCTGAAAATGAAAGACTTGCAGCAGATATTGGTGAAGATCAAACACTACATACAGCCTTCAATATGGATCACACATCAGCATAAAGAAAACACAAATCCTCACATCTGGATGAGTAAGCAACATCATGATAAATGGAGAAAAGACTGACTTTGTCAAGATTTCTTTTTACTTGGATCCACAATCATTGCCCATGGAAGTAGCACTCAAGAAAGCAAACTACATAGTGCATTAGACATTTCTGCTGCAAAAGCTCTCTTTAAAGCATTAAAGAGCAAAGATATCACTTTGAAGAATAAAGTATGCCTGACTCAAGCCATGGTATTTTCGATAGCCTCATATGCATGTGAGTACTGGACAATGAATAAAGAAGACCAAAGAAAAATGTGTGCATTTGAATCGTGGTATTGATGATGAATAATGAATGTAATGCTAGAAGAGCAAACAAAATTGTCTTGGAGAAAGTACAGCTGGAATGCTCTGTAGAAGCAAAAATGGCCGTACTTCTCTCATGTTTTGGTTATGTCAAAAGGCACCAATCCCCTGAAGAAGGATATCATGCTTGATAAAGTCAGCAAAAATGGGGAAGGCTCTCAATGAGATGGACTGACACAGTGGCTTCAATGATGGACTCTAGTATGCAAGGACTGTGAGGATGACACGACACCTGGCAGTGTTTTGTTCTGTTGTCCATAGTGCTGTTATGAGTCAGAATTGTCTCAAGAGCACCTAACAGTGACAACAAGTCTTTATAGAAGCAGGCTGCCACATCTTTCTCCTGCAGCATTCATTTTAGTTACCCTTTATTCTTGCTTACTTCTCATTGTCTTCCTTTACTTTGGTCATGTTGTGCTGAATTCCTTCATGTTGTGCATTCCCTTTCTGTTCACCATAATTAAGACTTGTTTACTCTCTCCACCATACATCTGTCATTTTTGTCATACTGTGATGGCTTGAATGTTGCTGTGAGGCTGGAAGCTATGCCACCAGTATTTAAAATACCATCAGGGTCATCCATTGTGGACAGGTTTCAGTGGAGCTTCAAGACTAAGACTTGGAAGAAGGAAGGGGCCATCTACTTCTCAAAGAATTTGCCAGTGAAAACCTTATGAATAGCAGTGAAACACTGTCTGATATATTACCGGAAAACTTTATGAATAGCTCTGAAACATCAAGATAGTGCTAGATGAGCCTCTCAGATTGGAAGACACTCAAAATATGACTGAGGAAGAGCTGCCTCCTCAGAGTAGAGCTGACCTTAGAGATGTGGATGGAGTAAAGCTTTCAAGACCTGCGTTTGCTGATGTAGCACAACTCAAAATGAGAAGAAACAGGTGCAAACATCCATTAATAATCAGAACATGGAATGCACAAAATATGAATCTATGAAAACTGGAAGCTGTCAAAAATAAAATGGGATGCATAAAGATCAAAATCTTAGGCATTAGTGAGCTGAAATGGACTGGTTTTGGATATTTTGAATCAGACAACCATATGATGTACTATGCCAGGGATGACAAATTGAAGAGAAATGACGTGGTATTTATCATCACAAAGAATGTTTCAAGATCT
>NW_006922186.1:896933-902861 GCF_000298275.1 Orycteropus afer afer | reverse complement strand
GACATCAAGAACATCATTCATGAAGAGAGCAAAAGGTCATTAAAAAGACAGGAAAGGAAGAAAAGACCAAAATGGATGACAGAGAGACTGCAAAACTAGCCTTTGAAGAAAGAGTAGCTAAAGCAAATGGAAGAATTGACAAGATATGAGCTCAACAGAAGATTTCAAAGAGAAGCTTGAGAAGACAAAGTCAATTGTTGTAATAAAGTGTTCAAAGACATGGAGTTAGAAAACCAAAAGGGAAAAATGCACCGGTGTTTCTCAATCTGAAATATCTGAGAAAAAAATTCAAGTCTTGAGTTGCAAAATTGAAATATTCTATGGACAAAATATTGAATGATGCAGGACACATCAAAAGAAGATGGAAGGAATATACAAAATCACTGTACCAAAAAGAATGTGTCAATTTTCATCCATTTCAGGAGGCAGCATGTGATCAAGAACCTATGGTATTGAGGGAAGAAGTTGAAGCTGCACAGAAGGAATTGGAGAACAAAACTCCAGGAATTAATGGAATACCCATTGAGGTGTTCCAACAAATTGATTCCGAGCTGGAGACACTCACTCATCTATGGCAAGAACTTTGGAAGACAGATAACTGGCCAATTGATGGGGAAAGATCCATATTAGTACCCATTCTAAAGAGAGGTGATCCCACAGAATGTGGAAATTATCAAACAATATCAGTAATATCATGCTCAGGTGAAATCTTGCTGGAGATAATTCAAAGACATTGCAGCAGTATATTGACAGAGAAATTCCAGAAATGCAAGCTGGATACAAAAGAGTACATGGAAGGAGAGATAACATTGCTGATGTCAGATGGATCTTGGTTGAAAGCAAAGAATACTAGAAAGATGTTTACTTGTGTTTTATTGACTATGCAGAGGTATTCGATTGTGTGGATCATAACAAATTATGGATAAGTTTGAGAAGAATGGAAATTCCAGAACACTTAATTGTACTCATGAGGAATCTGTACATAGACCAGGAGGCTGTTTTTCTAACAGAAAAGGGGTATACTGCATGGTTTAAAATCAGGAAGGGAGTGTGTCAGAGTTGTATCTTTCACCATATTTATTGAATCTGTACATTGAACAAATAATCTGAGAAGCTGGACTATATGGAAAAGAACATGGCATCAGGATTGGAGGAAGACTTGTTAATATCCTGTGATATGCAGATGACACAACTTTGCTTGCTGAAAGTGGAGATGACTTGAAGTAATTACTGAGGAAGATTAAAGACTACAGTCTGCAGTATGGATTACATCTCAACATAAAGAAAATTAAAATCCTCACAACTGGGGCAATTAGCAGCATCATGATAAATGGAGAAAAGATTGAAGTTGTCAAAACATTCATATTACTTCATTCCACAATCAACACCAATGGAAGCAGCAGTCAAGACATCAGACAACATACTGCACTGGGCAGATCTGCTGAAAAAGACCTCTTTAAAGTGCTGAAGGGGAGCTCTGGTAGCGTAGTGCCTAAGGCACTTGACTGCCAACAAAAAGGTTCAAACCCACCAGCCACTCCACGGAAGGAAGATGGGGCAATCTACTTTCGTACTGATACTGTCTTGGAAACCCAAGGAGGGGTCGCTATGAGTTGGGTCCAAATCCATGGCATATAACAACAACAACAACAAAGTGCTGAAGAGCAAAGATTTCTCTTTGAAGACTAAGGTGCACCTTACCTAAGTCGTGGTATTTCCAATTGCCTCATATGCTTGTGAGAGCTGGACAATGAATAAGGAAGATCGAAGAAGAGTTGATGATTTTGAGTTGTGTTGGCGAAGGATACTAAAAGTACCATGAACTGCCAGAAGAACTAACATATCTGTCCTGGAAGACTTGCAGCTGGAATGCTTCTTGAACACGAGAATGGCTGGACTTCGTTTGACCTACTTTGGTCATGTTGTCAGAAGGGACCATTCCCTGGAGAAGGATATCATGCTTGGTAAAGTGTAGGGTCAATGAAAAAGGGGAAAGCCCTCAGTGACATGGAATGATACAGTGGCTGCAACTATGGGCTCTGGTATAGCAAGTATTGTGAGGCTGGCACATGACTGCACAGTGTTTCGTTCAGTTGTACATAGGGTCTCTATGAGTCAGAACTGACTTCATGATGTCTAACAACAACAACAACTCTTGAGTATTCATTCTCCCTCTCTCCCACTCCCATCCCTGATAACCATCAATGAATGTTACTTTCTGTTTGTAAACCTATTATTGAATTTTTGTAATAATGATCTCATATAATATTTGTCCTTTTGTGATTGACTTATTTCACTCAGCATGATATCTTCCAGATTAATCCATGTTGTGAAATGTTCCATGGATGCATCATTATTCTTTGTCATGGCATACTATTCCATTGTATTATGTACCCCAGTTTAGTGTGTATCCAATTCTTTCACAAGTGCAGATAAGATGCAGTGAGTATGGGTATGCTTATGTCTATTAGTGTCACTGTACTTCTACTTTCTCTTGTTTTTGTTTTGTTTTGTTTTGTTTGTTTGCTATTATAGTTGAGATGAGATGTTTTCTCATTGTAGTTCTGATACACCTCTCTCTAATGATTAATGCTCATGAGCATCTTTTCAAGTGTTTGTTAGACAACTTAGTGTCTTATTTGATATAGTGTCTGTTCATGTTTCTCCCCATTTTTAAATTGGATTTGTTGTTGTTGTTGTTGAGGTATTGACGCTTTTGGTGAATTTTAGAGATTAGACCATTTTCACACATGCCATTCCCAAAGATTTTTTTTTTTCCTCATGTGTAGGTTATCGTTTTACTCTTTTGGAGAAGTCTTTTGATGAGTATAAGAGTTTATTTTTATAGGAGATTCCAGAATTGTAGTTTATATTCTGGTGTGTGTGTGCACTTTTAGTTATGCTTGGTGGTCTATGCCATAAGTTAGGGTCTCTACATTTATCATGTTTTCTTCCATGAATTTTATAGTGTTAAGTTTTACATTTAGGGTTTGGGTCCATTTTGAGGTTTTTTTTTTTTTTTTTTGTGTGTGTGTGTGTGTGTATGGTGTGAGGTATGGATCCTATTCCATTCCTCTGCAAATGGATTTGCCAGCAACATTTATTGAAGAGACTATTTCTTCTCTATTTAATGGATTTTGAACCATTGTTGAAAATCAGCTATCCATATATAGGTGGATTTACTTCTGGGTTCTCAATTCTGTTCCATTGGTCTATATGTCTATCTTTGTATCAATGACAGACTGTTTTGACTACCATGACTGTATAGTACATTCTGAGATCGGGAAGTATGAGACTTCCTATATTGTTCTTCTTCCGCAATGGTTTACTTATTCGAGGTCCCTTTCCTTTCCGTAATAATTTAATTATTAATTTTCCATACTAAAAGATGTTGTTACTATTTGGAATGGGATTGCATGAAATGTGTAGATTGCTTTGGGTAGTACTGACATTTTCACAATGTTAAGTCTTCTTATCCATGAACGTGGTGTGTTTTTTTCTATTCACTTAGGTCCCTCTTGGTTTCTTGATCTGCTTTGTAGTTTTCTTTCTATAGGTTTTGTTATGTTCCTAGTTAGATTTATTTCTAATTATTTAACTCAACTAAACCAAACCAAACTCACTGCCATCAATTTGATTCTGACTCATAGTGACCCCTTTGGGTTTCCGAGGTGGTAAATCTCCATGGAAGTAGATTGCCTACCCTTCCTTCCAATTATTTAACTAGCTAGATTTATTTCTATTTATTTAATAATTTGGAAGTTTATTGTAAATGGTATTGTTTTTCTGACTTCCTTTTTAGAGTTCTCTTTGTTAATGTAGAGG
This sequence comes from Orycteropus afer afer, assembly GCF_000298275.1. Classification (NCBI taxonomy): domain Eukaryota; kingdom Metazoa; phylum Chordata; class Mammalia; order Tubulidentata; family Orycteropodidae; genus Orycteropus; species Orycteropus afer. The sequence continues at coordinate 899,036 of NW_006922186.1, read as the reverse complement.
AATCCAGCTAATTTTTTGTATGTTCATTTGTATCCTGCTATTTTGCTGAATGCTTCTAATAGATCCAGTAGCTTTCTTATGGAATATCTGGGATTTTCTATACATAGAATCATATCATCTGCAAATTGGGATAGTTGGACTTCTTTCTTACTAATTTTGATGTCCTTATTACCCTTTATTACCTTATTGCTTTAGCTAGGACTTCCAGTACAATATTGAAATAAGAGTGGAAATCCTTGTCTGGTTCCCCTTCTTAAGGGAAATACTTTCAGTCACTTTCCATTTAGAATAATGTTTGCTGTTGGTTTTGTATATAGGCCCTTAATTATATTGAGGAATTTCCCTTCTGCTACTATTTTGCTGACCACTTTTTATCAGGAGTGGGTGTTGGATTTTGTCAAACTCATTTTCTGCATCAATTGATATGATCATGTGATTCTTTTGTTTGATTTATGTGAATAATTATATTAATTTTTTAAAAAAACGTTGAACCATTCTTGCATACATGATATAAATCCCATTTAGTCATTTAGTGATTTATAGTTTTTATATGCTGTTTAGTTCTATTGTCTAAAATTTGTTTGAGAATTTTAAAATGTATGCTCAGGAGGGACATTGGCACATAATTTTCTTTTTTAATGGTATTTTTGCCTAGCCTTATTATCAAGGTTATGCTGGCTTCATAGAATGAATTCAGGGCTATCCCTTCCTTTTCTTTGCTCTGGAATAGTTTGAGTAGAATTAGTATCAGCTTTTCTCTGAATTATAGGTAGAATTTGCCAGTGAACCCTTCTGGGCTGGGACTTTTACTTTTCGGGAGTTTCTTTTATGACCTCTTCAATTTTTTTTTTTTTAATTTGGTTATGAGCTTTTTCCTATTTTCTACATTAGTTTGTGGTAGTTTAGGTAGGTAATGTTTTTCTAAAAATTTATCCATTTCTTCCTAGGTTTTCAAATTGGTTGGACCACAGTTTTTCACAATATTCTGTTATGATCTTTTTTTTTCCTCAGTTGTATCTCTTGTAGCATTACCCATCTCATTTCTTATTTTGATTGTTTGCATCTTCTCTTTCTTTGTCTTTATCAAGATGGCATACATAGTTTGTTGATTTTATCAATTCATCCAAAGAATCAACTTTTAGTCTTACTGATTTTTCCTGTTGTTTTATATTTGCTGTTTCATTTATTTCTGCTCTAATCTTTATTATTTCCTTTCTTCTAGTGACTGTGGGTTGCTTTTGCTGCTCTTTTTGTATTTGTTCAAGTTGTAGGGTTAAAGTATTGATTTTTGTCCTTTTTTGTTAATTTTGATGTTTGTGTTATGGCTATAATTTGACCTCTGAGCACTGCTTTTACTGTGTCTCAAAAGTTTTGGTATCTTGGGCTTTCATTTACATTTCATTCTGGGAATTTTTAATTTCTTCTCTTTCCCAGTGTTTTTTAAGGAGTGTTATTCAGTTTCCACATTTTAGATTTTTTTCTTTGTTCTTCCTGCTATTTATTTTGAAGTTTATAGCATTATGATTAAAAAAAGCTACTTTGTATTATTTCAATATTTTTTAATTTACTGAGGCTTTCTCTGTGGCTTAAAATATAGTCTATTCTTGAGAATGATCCATTTGTGTTGGAAATGAATATGTATTTTGCTGTTGTTAGGTGGAGTGTTCTGTGTATATCTATGAGATCAAGTTGGTTGATTATTGCTATGGATTGAATTGTGTCCCCAAATAATATGTGTCAATTTGACTGGGCCACGATTCTCAGTATTATGTGATTATCCTTCATTTTGTGATATGATGATTATCCTATGTGTTGTAAATACTCACCCCTATGATGTTAATGAGATAGGATTAGAGGCAGTTATGTTAATGAGGCAGGGTACAATCTGCAGGACTAGGTCTATTAAACAAGGTAGCAGAAATCAGAGGGACCTCAGTATCACCAAGAAATAAGAGCTGGAAGCACAGTGCATTCTTTGGACCCAAGGTCCTTGTGGTGAGGACCTCCTAAGCCTGATGCCAAGACACATGGAGATCTCCTAGGTACACTGGGTCCACATATGTTGAAAGGAGACAAGGAGCTTCCCCTAGAACCAACACTCTT
>NW_006922186.1:896307-896833 GCF_000298275.1 Orycteropus afer afer | reverse complement strand
AAACTCTAAGAGAATAAATTTATGTTTGTGCAAATCATCCAATTGTGGAATTTCTGTTATAACAACACTACATAATAACTAAGATAATTGTGCTATTTAGATCTTCTGTATATTTGCTGAATTTCTTTCACATTGTTTTGTCCTTCATTAAAAGTGGTATGTTAGTCTCCTGTTATTACTGCAGAGCTGACTATTGTCTTTTGAATGTGGTTACAGTTTATGTATCTTGGAGCCTAAGTCATTGGGTACATATGTATTTATTATGATTATGTCCTCTTGGTGAATTGTCCCTTAAATCATTATATAATGCCTCTTTTTTCTGTTGTGGCTTTTGCCTTAAAATCTATTTTATCAGAGATTACTATTACCTCCTCTGCTATTTTTGGTTGCTGTTCGATTGATATATTCATTTCCAGCCTTAGATTTCTACCTTATTTATATCTGTCCTTTATCTAAGGTTTGTCTCCTGTAGACAACATATTGATGGGTAATTTTTTTTTTTTTTTAAATCCACTCTGTTACTCTC
>NW_006922186.1:893792-894247 GCF_000298275.1 Orycteropus afer afer | reverse complement strand
TCTGGATTATTGATTTTTTTCTATAGCCCTTCTATTTTCTTTTTCATTGATTTCTGTTCAAATCTTGATTATTTCCTTTCTTCTGGTTACTGTAGGCTTTTCTTGCTGTTCTTTCTCTAATTGTTGGAGATGTTCATTTAACGTGTTGATTTTGGCTCTTTCTTCTTTTCTGATGTGTGCATTGATTGCTATAAATTGGCTTCTGATCACTGTTTTTGCTGTGTCCTCAAAATTTTGATATGTTGTTTTTTCATTCTCCTTTTATTAAAGGAATTTTCCAATTTCAATTTTGATTTCTTCTCTTACCCAGTCTTTCTCAAGGAAGGTGTTGCTCATTATGCATGTGTTCACTCTTTTCCTGTTGATCTTCCTACTGTTGATTTCTAATTTGATAGCATTTTGATCTGGGAAGATGCTTTGCAGTATTTCAATGTTTTTAAATTTATTAAGGCTTG
>NW_006922186.1:883350-884206 GCF_000298275.1 Orycteropus afer afer | reverse complement strand
GGGTTTAGTCCACTTCTATATCCTTCCCTTCAAGGCTCAGGGGTCCAGGATTATCTTCTGTGTCTGTGTTAATTGGTTTCCCTTTTCTTTGTTGTGGAGGGTCTGCGCAATCTTTCTGCCTAGTCTGCCATCTTGCCGGAACTCTTGAAAAAGCCTCAAGCCACTTTTAATCCTTCAAAATGGCGGCACCCTCAGGACCAGCAAAAGTGCACAGCTCCACATGCCTTTCTCTTCACTTTCTCCGTTTATTCCCCAGCCACCCTGCACTGTCTTCCCTGCAGTCCCTGGCTAGCAGGGATGATTTTTTTGGTTAATTCTTAGGCCCTACCACCACTCAGGAATCTCCAAGCTGTCTGTGCCATCAGGAGTGCTCAGGATCACTGCCAGACCGCAGCTCCGTATGTCTCCTTTTTTGGTATTTTTATGCAAATTCTTCTGCTAGTTGGTGTTTAGTCCACTTCTGTATCCTTTCCTTCAAGGCTCAGGAGTCTAGGATTATCTCCTGTGTCTGTTTTAATTGGTTTCCCTTTTCTTTGTTGAAGAGTGTCTGTGCAGTCTTTCTGCCTAGTCCGCCATCTTGCTGGTCTCCCTCCTCCTCCTATCTCTTTGGAACACAATTCCTTTGTTCACCAATAAGGAGTCCTTTCTCTTTCAGAATTTTAGTTATCTTCCTGGCTACCATTGATGTTACCTTCACTGTGACTTTGTACCTTAGGGATTGAGGGTTTGTTTTGAGGCTGGAGTCAGAAAAGAAAAGAATATATATGTTGTTGTTATGTGCCATCAAATCAGACCTGACTCATAGCAACCCCTCATTGGGTTTCCAAAGCAGTACCACTATGGAAGTAGATTGCCC
>NW_006922186.1:881395-882160 GCF_000298275.1 Orycteropus afer afer | reverse complement strand
TGATGATTTTTATTAGAAAGACTGCAAAAGTATGGGTAAAGTTTTCTGATATGACTTTAAGTTTTTAGATAATAAAGCAAAATTATATATAGAATGTGGTGGTTAAATTTATTTGTCAACTTGATTAGATTTTAGTATGCAGCTGTTTGGTCAAACACTAGTCTAAATATTTCTGTGAAGGTATTTTGTTGATTAACATTTACAATCACTTGATTTTAACAAAAATAAATTACCCTCAATAATATACATGAGCCTCATCTAATGGAAGGACTTAACAACAAAAACTGAGGTTTCCAAGAAGAGAAGGATTCTATCTCAAGACTGTAAGTAACACAGATATCCTGCCAGTTTATAGCCTGCCTTACCTAAGGACCTAAGGATTTTGGACTCCCCCCCCCCCACAACTGTGATAACAAATTCCTTAAAATATTTCTCTCTCTCTCTGTCTCTCGATATAGATACATAAATATATGTATGTATGTATGTATATCTCGGAAGGAAGATAGGGCAATCTACTTCCGTAGTGATACCACCTCGGAAAACCAAGGAGGGGTCGCTATGAATCAGGTCTGATTCGATGGCACATAGCAACAGTAGAATATATGTGTATATATATATATATATATATATATATACACACACACACATATATATGTGTGTATACACACACACAGGAGCTCTGGTAGCATAGTGCCTAAGGCACTGGACTGCTAACCAGAAAGCTGGCGGTTCAAACCCACCAGCCACTCCTCGGAAGGAAGGTTG
>NW_006922186.1:879908-880800 GCF_000298275.1 Orycteropus afer afer | reverse complement strand
GTATAATGAAATTGACTGCTTGCTTGCTCCTATTTTTGCTAGACAAATTGGAGAAAGAAAGGATGAGTTCAGGGCTTCAAAGTCCCAGCTCAAGTACCACATAAATGATCTGAAAATTTCTGTGTGTACCTTGAAAGTGAACATTGTCTGCTGTAGCTACAGAGCTGAAATTACTGACAATCAAACCAGAGTCTCAAATGATGGGTAGCTGATACAACACAAATTGAATTTCCAACCCTGCTTAAGTATCTGATTTTAAAGTGAGGTCATTGATTGGGAAGAAATGAGATTCTGACAATTGGAATGGGGATGTAATTAAGGTTGTGTGTCAACTTGGCAGGGCCTGGTTGCTAGTTATTCTCAAGATGAGACTGGCAATCAACTCCATGGGGGATCTGCCACAAGCAGCCAAGTAGCTTTAGGGATGTGGTCTGTTTCCCATCTATAAGAAGCAGCTTTGGGAATGGTCTCTAGCCTATGGCACGCTTGAACCCTGCATGTAGCCAAGTCTTTTTTCAGCAGGCTGCCATGCTTTGCCGATCCCAGAACTTTCAGTGGACTTGAATCAATGGCCTGCCGTGTTGTTTGGTAACATTGGGACTGTGCCTTTTTACTTGTCAACCTTGGCTCTGTCAGCCTCAGCAGCCAGCAGCTGCCTGGGTAAAAAAAACTTCCAGCTTCTGTGGACTGGGAGCAGGAGGCAAAGCTGAAGCCTAAGATTGAGTGGCTTTCACCTATCCCTGAGAGGATGGCACGTTGAACTAGGAGTCAAAGCCTCCAAACTGTAAGAGGATAAACTCCTGTTTGTTAAAGCCATCCCATTTGTGGTATATTCCTGTCAAAGTAGCACTAGGTGACCAAAGCAGCAGGTATTGATGAAACTATGGATACT
>NW_006922186.1:873129-879727 GCF_000298275.1 Orycteropus afer afer | reverse complement strand
AGAACAGATTGGTTTGCCATTCAACTGTTCAAATGTATTTTGTTTCATGACATTGAATATAATACCCACAATGTAACAGCACTCTTCCGACTTTCTCCCTGTGGTTAGCATTTCCAATTGTCCTTTCCTATCCATTCCCACCTCTGAAGTTTATCCCTGGGCAAATGCTGCCCTTTGATCTTATAAGGTTGAGTATTCAAAGGAGTGCATACTTTCCTGGTGTTATTGTTCACCACATAGGCTGAAAGTTTGAGCCAGGAGAGTGAGTTTGGTTCCGGGCTTCAAGGGTGACTAAAGGACATATTCTTGAGAGTTACATTGGTCTCTATCAGACAAGTGACCTCATCTTGTATTATTATTATTTTCTTTTCCAAATTTTCCCACTCTATCCAGAATCTCCTATTGTAATACCTTTTGAAACATTGGCAGTGGTAGCTGGACACCATCTAGTTTTTCTGATATCAAGGTCATGGAGGTTCAGGTTCACATGGTCCACTAAGTTCCTTAGACTAATTGGCTTCATGTGTCTTTTATTGTCTTCACTCTTTTTTGTTCTGGATGAGGAGAGACCAATAGTTGCAACTTAGATGGCCGATCATAAGCTTTTAAGACCCCAGTTGCTTATTTGCCTGTAGAAGCATAGTCATCTGAGATTAACTCATATTTGCCTGAAGAAATTTTGATGGCTCCTCCTCAGGCAAATGCCTTCCATGCCACTACTGATAGTAAACAGGACCCTGAATCAACGCCCCTCTTTCTAGACCTATAAGCAGACTCAGGTACCAACAAGCTCCAAAGGGTGAGATATGTAGTGTAACCCTTGAGGATCTGCACTCCACTCTAAAATAGCCATTTTACTTTTCTAATTTGTATAGTTAGAAATCCTGAGAATATGTATGGGAATGGGTATTAAGGGCATGGTAAAATGATGGAAGGAACATAAGCTTTTATTAGGTCAATTTTATTTATATGGGCCTATTTAACAGAAATTCTGGATTTGATGGTTTAGGTCAAATATGATTGATTGGCTGAAACATGAACCAAAAAGTAGCTTGCATTCAATGAAGCTGAAAAGCCAGTACTGCCTTGGTATACTGTAAAAATATTATCAAAGGCTTAGAGAAATTATAATTTTAGATTGGCCTTATCATATCAGACCCACAGTTCCACCCCGGGAGTGTGCAGAGGTCACATTTTTACCATGACTGTGAGGAATACATTTGTGATGAACCCCACAATCCTTGAAGAGTGGTTAATCTTCTCAGGAGGCCAGATATAACAATGGGAATTTCCATAACTGAATTTGGAAATCTAACTACAATGGAATGATTGGATCACAAGATGGCAGAGGCCAAGTGATAGCATGTAATCATTAACAGCAAAGTGAATGTGGTTACCATAATGGACAGCAGCAGTAATCAGAATGGTCAGACTTGCAGATACTTGTGGTGTGTGTTATTTGATCATGGTTCCTTAGGAGTGAAATAGAAAGGAAAGACTACTACATTTTTACTTGACATGAAGAGGCAGAAGAGTTCTAGGTCAAGTGAATATTTCTAACTTGAATTACCAAAATAGAGAGTCTCATCTCCTCAATCAATTCCAGAATGAAGCTAGTTCACAGACCCGTAAACTCCATGAATAAAGGGTAGGATGAGTCCTTTTGAGAAAGATCTTGGCTATACTGCAAAAAGTATATATTGTTAACTTTTCTCCCTGCTCTCCTCAAAGGACATATAGTTGTTTACCAGGATGATGGTATATTGTCGAAAAGAACATTACCAAACTTTTCAGGGATTAATTAACATGGGCTCTGAGGAGACAGTAATTCCACTAGGCCTAAATCATCACTGTTATAGATTGAATATATTTCCCTAAATATATATATTAAAGTCTTGCCCCATGTACCTGTGGATGTAACTTTGTTTGGAAGTAGAATTATTTTTCCAAAAATTCTTAGGTGGGTCCTAAACCTAATCACATCTGAATTATAAAAGGTTTAGAATAGACACACAGACACACAGGGAGTAGACATTACATGAAGACAGATACCTCTGTAAGCTCAGTAACTCCAAGGAACTCCCTGGCATACTGACAATTAAAGATCTCCCTATAGACTTACACCCTGAATTTATACTTCCAGCCTCCTGAAATGTGACAAAATAAATTTAAATTCTTTAAAGCCACCCACTTGTGACATTTTGAATGCTTACATTAGGTGACTAAGATAGTCACTATGATCCATTAGTTTGAGTAGAGGCTTATGGAAGTCAGAAGATTAATGGAATATAGCTCAACTCCATCTCTTAGTGGCCCCTGTGGGTCCCCTAATCCATCTTGTTGTTATTTCCCTAGTTCTAATATGCACAATTGGAACATACACCCTCAGAACCTGGCAGAATCCCTGCACCAGTTACTTGACATGTGGAATGAGGTCTATTATGGTAGGAAAGGCTAGATGGAAGCCACAATAACTACCAATACCTAGGAAAATAGTAAACTCAAAGCAACGCCACATTCTTGGAGGTGTTTCAAAATTAATGTCATCAAAATTTTTTAAGAACATGGAAAAACTAATTACTAATTTCATATGGAAAGGAAAGAGACCTAGAATAAGCAGAACATTTCTCAAGAAGAAAAACAAAGTGGGAGATCTCACACTCCCAGATGTTAAGAACTACTATATAGCCACAGTAGTCAAAACAGCATGGTATTGGTACAATGATAGACAGATAGACCAATGAAACAGAATCGAAAGCTCAGAAATGGACACATCCATCTATGGACAACTGATCTTTGACAAAGGCCCAAAGCCCATTAAATGGGGGAAGGGATAGCCTCTTTAACAAATGGTGCTGGCAAAACTGGATATCCACCTGTAGAAAAATGAAACAAGACCCTACCTCACCCCATACACAATAACAAACTCAAGCTGGATCAAAGACTTAAATGTAAGACCCAAAACTATAAAATTCATCAAGATAAAATAGGGGCAAATCTGGGAGCCCTAATTTATGGCATAAATAGATTATCAAACAGAATCCAGAATGCACAGGAGGTAGAAGAGAGCCTAGATGACTGAGACCTTTTTAAAATTAAATTCTTGTGCTCATCAAAAGAGTTCATCAAAAGGATAAAAAGAGAACCTACAGATTGGGAGAAAATATTTGCCTATGACATGTCTGACAAAGGACTTATCTCCAAAATCTACAGAAAACTTCAACACCTCAACACCAAAAAGACAAATAACCCAATTCAGAAATGGGCAAAAGACTTAAATAGACACTTCACCAAAGAAGATATAAGCAGCCAACAAACACAAGAAAAATTGCTCACTATCATTAAACATTAGAGAGATGCAAATCAAAACAACAATGAGATATCATTTCACCCCAGCAATAATAGCAAAATTCAACAGATCAGGTAGTAACAAATGCTGGCAGGGTTGTGGAGAGATTGGAACTCTTTTGCATTGCTGGTGGGATTGAAAAATGGTACAACCATTGTGGCAAACGGTATGGCGTTTTCTTAAAAAACTGAAAATAGAAGTACCATTTGACCCAGCAATTCCATTACTAGGAATATATCCTAAAGAGGTGAGAGATAGCGCATGAACAGACATATGTACACCTATGTTCATCGCAGCACAATTCACCATAGCAAAGAGATGGAAACAACCCAAATGCCCATCAACAGATGACTGGGTAACGAAATTATGATATATCCACACAATGGAATAATATGCCACATTAAAAAACAATGAGGGATACGCAAATCATCTCACAACGTGGATGAACCTGGAGGACATTATGCTGAGTGAAATAAGTCAATTGCAGAAGGATATGTAGTGTATGAGCCCATTACTGTAAAAAGACAGAGAAGGGTTTGCTTGGGAAAGGGAACTCACCTAGTAGGTTACCACGATGGGGAGGGAAAGGGAGGGATTATTTTAGGGCTAGTTGGGGCCTACATGCTGACATGGGTAGGGGGAGGGATATATGAGAAGGATATATGACCACCACAGTAACATTGGGAAATGAGAGAACACTGAACTTTACTCATAAGAGATAGACGACAGATGTTCAAACCAATGTGTCCACAATACCACATTGTCATTAACACCAAACACTAGGCTATACAGATAAACACCTGAAATGATCACACAGGGATCAGTGAATAGAGGTATACTCTAGATCAAGGATAGACTCAGCTGAGGCTAATACTGTACAGACACCAGTGATATAAAATACCCTCAGTCCTTACAGAAACAATAGAAGACAGACACAGAGTAATCCCTCACAGACATCCCAATACTATGGGAGAGAGATCTAATAGAGCTACTACCTCAGGACCATAGTACTGGGGTACACCAGACTCAATTGTCACAATAAAATATGTAAAAGCATTGCTCCACATCCTACATTGGTGAGTAGCAACTGGAGTCTTAACAGCTTTCAAGCAGCCATCTAGGATGCAGCTAATGGTCTTCCAGCATCCAAGGTGAAGAAGAATGCGTGTGTATGTGCACATACACACACACACACAAGGCATTTAGAAGCAATTAACCCTAGGACACAATGAACCTCGAGGCCAGAACCAGATGGTGCCCAGCTACCAATGCCAACCACTCAGGAAACAATCAAATCTGGACATCCTGAATAGAGTGAGAGGGAAAACATGGAACAAAATCCAAAAACTCAATAATGAGTAGAATTACTGGTCAGATGAAGTCTGGTGAGACTCCCAATACTATAGCTCTGAAATATATTTGGAATAAAATAAACCCTGGAATAAAACTCACTCCCAGGGGCTGGCTCTCAGCCCAATGGTTAGCGAGATGTAACGCAGACCACTGAACCCAGGATGGTGCACCCACACACTCAATGGTAATGCATACCCTAAATAAAGGAATAATAAACCATGGGACACCAAAGGACCAACATTCAAACTTAGGAAATGCAGGGCAAACAGGATTGCATGATTATGAGGGGCGCAGGGGGAGTGTTGCAGGGTAGGGAGGGGAGGAGGCTGGGTTGGGGTTGGACATGGCGAATGAGGAATGAAACTAAATGTACGCGTGACTTTGAATGTAAAACAAGCTCTTAAAATACATAATAAAAATATAAATTTAATGTCATCATTAAGGATTTGAAGGATGCAGGAATGGTGATTCTCACCACACTCCCATCCAACTCACCAATTTGACCTGTGCAAAAAACAGAATGACAGTGCATTATTGTAAATATGACCAGATGATGACTCTAATTGCCCTTGATGTACCACATGTAGTTTTTCTTTCCTTGAAGAAATTAGTACATCTCCTGACATCCGGTATACAGCAATGGAGCTGGTAAATGCCTTTTTCTTGATTCTTGTTAGTAAAGATGATCAGAAGAAGTTTAGTTTCAGCTAGCAAGGCCAGCAGTATTATTCACTGTCCTCCTCAGGAATATATCAACTCTCCAGCTCTGTCACTAATTAGTTCACAAGTATGTTTATTGCTTTTCTCTTCTTCAAGACATCGCCCTGATCCATTTCATTGATGATGTCGCACTCATTGGTCCTAGTGAGTAAGAAGTAGCAAGTACTCTAGACTTGAGAAGCCAATTACATGCCAGAGAGTAGGAAATACATCTTACAAAAATCAGATCTCTTCCACCTCAATAAAATTCCCAGGGTTTTACTGGTGTAGGGTATGTCAAGGTATCTCTTTTAAGGTGAAGGATAAGTTGTTGCTTCTGGCCAGTTATATAACTAAAAAGGGTGCAAAATACCTAGTGGACCACTTTGGATTTTTGAGGTGTAGTATTCCAGCCAATTTGCTGAATGGCTTGAAAAGCTGCTGGTTTGGGGTCTGACCCAGAATAAGAGAAAGTTTTGTATCAGGTTCAGGCAGTCCTGCAAGTGATCATCACACTTGGGCCAAATGATCTAGCAGATCCAATGGTTCTTGAAGTGTTAGTGGGAGAAAGAATTGTTTGGAGCCTTTAGGAGACTCTAATGGTGAATCACACAGCAAATACTTAAGATTTTGGAGTATAGTCCTGCTATTTTCTGAGAACGACTACTCTTCTTTTGAGAAATTGGTTTTGTTTGCTACCTGGCCTTAGAAACTGAACAGTTAATTATGAGCCACAATGTTACCATGCTACCTGAGATGCCTATCATGAACTGAGTGTTGTATGATCCACAAAGTCATAAAGTTGAATGTGTATAGCACTTCATCATCAAATGAATAGATATGCCCTGAAGTTCATGAGGAAGAGGCTGAACTTCCATACTCTCTACTCCTGTAATATTACCTTCCTTCTCCCAGTCTATGCTTATGGACTCATGGAGTTGTTGTTGTTCTTAGGTGCCATCGAGTCGTTTCCAACACATAGCGACCCCATGCACAGCAGAATGAAACACTTGTCCGATCCCGCGCCAGCTCCATGATCCCTGCTATACTTGAGCCCATCATCGCAGCCACCATGTTAATCCATCTCATTGAAGGCCTCCCCCTCTTTCATCGACCCTCCACCCTACCAAGCATGACATCCTTCTCCAGGGAATGGTCCCTTCTGACAACATGACCAAAATAAGTGAGAGGAAGTCT
>NW_006922186.1:868188-869709 GCF_000298275.1 Orycteropus afer afer | reverse complement strand
AGTGCCTAAGGCATTTAACTGCTAACCAGAAGGCTGGCAATTTAAATCCACCAGGAAATCCTTGGAAGGAAGACTGGGCAATCTACTTTTATAGAGATATTACCTCGGAAACCCAAGGAGGGAGTCACTATGAGTCGGAATAAACTTGACGGCAGTGAGGTGTTTTTTTTTTTTTTTTTTAATCATCCTGAAGTAGCTACCTTGATAGGATAGTCAAATGGCCTTTTAAAGAATCAGTTACATCACCAGCTAGGTGTCAGTACCTTGTAGGGCTGGGACAATGTTCTCCAGGAGGCTGTATATGCTTTAAATCAACACCCAATATTTACTGCTGTTTCTCTCATAGCCAGGATTCACAGGTCCAGGAATCAAGAGACAGAAATGGGAGTGATATCTCTCAATATTATGTCTAATGATATGGTAGCATTTTTTTTTCCTTCCTATTCCTGAAACTTTATATTCTGCTTGTCTAGAGATCTTAGGTCCAAAGGGAAGAATGCTCTCACCGGGAGAAACAACACTGATTCCATTGAACTAGAAGTAAGAATGTCACTCCAGCACTACTGGGCTTCTCATGCCTTGTGCCTTTGAATCAACAGGCAAAGAATGTACTATATTGGCTGGTGTGATTGATCCTGATTACTAAGGGGAAATTGGACTGTTAAGACAAAATGTAAGTAAAGAAGAATATGTCTGGAATATAGGAGATTTTTTATGGTGTACAATAGTATGACCAACTTTATGATTGAAGTCAGTGGAAAACCACAACTACCCAATTCACACAGGATTTCTAATGGCCTAGATTTTTCAGGAGTGAAAGTTTGGATCATTCTACCAGTCAAAGAGCCACAGCTTTGACGTGTTTGTTGAGGGCAAAGGGGATATGAAATGGGTAATGGAAGATGATATGGCCCTGTGACTAGTTGCAGAAACCAGGACTGTAATTTTTATGAGTCAATGTAATTGTTATTATTTATTTTGATAGGTTTATGTGTGTGTGCATGTGTCCCAAATATTGCTGTTTTCTTCTTTCTCTTCTTCTCTTAAATCATGTAACATAAGGTTTATTGACATTATGTTATAGTACTGGAATAATTTTAATTATATACTATAGTATTTAAGTTACAAGATATTAAGGAAAAGAGTAAACATCACCCAAGAAGTTTGCATCCTCTTCTATGGAACATGTTTATGAGTGTTTCTGTTATATAAAGGAAAGTTATAACATGTTAGGTGAAAGTATAGCCTTATTAATGGCTTTATTCAGAGATTAAGTGTGGTTTAAGATGTGTATGGGTGTATGTGTGCCAAGCTGACAAGGAGTGAAATATGATGGTTAATTCCATGTGTCAACTTGGCTAGGATATGATGCTCGATTGTTTATTCAAACACTAATCTAGTTGTTGCTGTGATGATACTGTATTGCTGTGATTAACATTTAAAAGTTGATTATAAGTAAAGGTGATTACCCTTCCTAATATTTGTGGGTGATGGTTAATTCCATGTGTCAACTTGGCTAGG
>NW_006922186.1:865954-867338 GCF_000298275.1 Orycteropus afer afer | reverse complement strand
GAAGCTTTGACAAAATTGTATTTGTTATTTTCTGAATCTCAAGTCTGATTTCTTTGCAAATGGTTTCTGCACATGACCATAACAAAAGTGATCAGCTCCACTCTGTTAATTCTGAAGTAAACTATGTAACATTTGACAACGTATTTTTCTCCTCAATCTCCTTTATCAGTATGAATGACAAAGTTTGTGGACCTAAGGATCCTTCAGGGACAAACTTCTTAATTAATCAAGGTAGTAAAACTTTGAATACTGGAAGATCTCTTTTCCTTGGTTGTTACTGTTCATTCGGCATGTTAATGAGAGCAACTCAGTCTCCTAGCTAGTGCAGAGAACCAGGAACTAGAGTGTTCAACTTCTCTGCCCAGATGTTTCTCACCTGTGATAATTAAACAACAGCCTACTGTGTTAGGGTCAACACAATTCTCCATACGATCTTGTAGATTAAGCCCTTGGCATTTGATTGCCACTAGCATGGATTGACAACTTTGTTAACCTGAGCTGTGAGAACCAATTTTTGGTGGGATAGTGCCTAAGGCATTTGATGCTAACCAGAAGGTTGGTGGCTCAAACTCATCAGGCACTCCATGGAAGGAAGACTGGACAGTCTACTTCCATAAAGATTTATCACCTCAGAAACCTAAAGGAGGTCTCCATGAGTCAGAATTGACTCAATGGCAGTGAGTTTGGTTTGTTTTTCACCTTAGGTGTATTATTATTATTTTTTCCTCCTCCAAAACCTATCCCATTCGAAGGATATTGTCTTGGAAATAAAGATGGCTAAGGAAAGAAGCTATCGACAGCCATTCTAGAGATATACTACAGTTACTTTGCAAGGAAAAAAAAAAGTTTTCAACTGAACTTCTACTTTTCCAAAGAGAATTTTGTTAGTTTTGTTTTGTTTGCTTTTTTAAAATTTAATTTCATTTTAATAGGCATCAGTTATGTGTTTTTATTTCCCTTGTGTCTAAGATGCAAGGCTCATTCTAGTTTCTTGAAATATTCTTGTTCTCAGTTCAAATAGAGCCAAATTTGACATTTAGAGAACGTGCTATCAGAATTTTCTTTCTGAATCATTGATCTGATCAGCTCAAACTCTGTTAAAAAATATGTAATAAAGGTCAAACTCCTTAGCCTGGAAATTAAGGCCTTCTATGATTTGGCCCCAAATTATGCTTTCAAGCACATTTCCCCTATTACACTTATTTTAATGCATCCAGTGGCTCAGTGCCTAAGGCACTTGACTGCTAACCAGAAGGCTGGTGGTTCAAACCCTCCAGCCACTCCTCAAAAGGAGGATTGGGCAATCAACTTCCATAGTGATACTACCTTGGAAACCCAAGGAAGAGTCGCTATGAGTCGTATCCGACTTGATGGCAATGAGTTT
>NW_006922186.1:862069-864944 GCF_000298275.1 Orycteropus afer afer | reverse complement strand
ATACATCTTTGGAAAGGGATCAATCAGTAAAAAAGATAAAAACAGAATGAAGAAAGACTAAGGTTCATGTGGGATACTATCAAAAGGAATAACCTATGTGTAATCAGAATTCCAGAACAGAAAGAGAAAAAGAAAACCACTGAGAAAATTGCCCAAGATTTTTTGGAAGAGAACTTTCCTGATATGATGACAGATGAAAAGATACCTATTCAAGAAGTTCAATGAACCTCAAACATGATAGACCCAAAAAGAAAATCACCAAGATATATCATCATCAAACTCAACAAAACCAAAGACAAAGAAAGAATTCTGAAAGCAGCATGAGAAAAGGGCAACCAATAAGAATAAGCTCTGATTTCTCAGCTGAAACCATGCAAGCAAGAAGACAATGGGATGGTGTACATAAAAATTTGAAAGAGAAAAATTTCCATCCAAGAAATTTATACCCAGTAAAATTTTCCATCAATATAATGGTGAAATTAGGAGATTTCAAGATAAGCAGAAATTAAGGGAATTTCTTAAAACCAGACTGACCTCATAAGAGATGCTAAAAGGAGTCCTTTGAATAGAGAACAAGTAATAGCAAATAACAACCTACCATTAATACACAAGATGACATAACCCAGAAACCAACACAGCTATGGAAGTATCCAAAGCAAAATAAACTTACAAATTTGTGAATGGGGAACCAGGGACTCAATTGGCAAATGAGGACAACTACAAATCAAAAAGAAGTAAAAAAATAGTGTACTTATGGGAACTGCTAAGTGGTGAGGAAGTCAAGAGAGTTGGAAGATAGAATGGACTCTCCTAAACTCAGGGAGAAAATGATAAATCACAGGGTAACCTCAAAGAAATATGGCAAACCTTCACATCACAATAAAAAAGAGGACAAGTACAAATATTTAGCAAATACTAAAACAATAGTAACAAAGGAAATGATAACATGATTCATGACCATCATGTGCTCAGCATAGGAAAATATATGGAACAAAGAAACCAGAACACCATGGAAAACACATAACAAAATGACAGCAACCAATTCACACTTGTTGATAATTACACCTAATGTCAATGGATTAAATGCATCCCTCAAAGACAGAGAGTTGCAGACTGGATGAGAAAACATAACCCATCAATATGCTGTCTACAAGAGACACACTTTATAGGGAAAGAGAAAAATAGACTAAAAATCAAAAGTTGGAGAAAGATATATCAAGCAATTGGCAACCAAAAAAGGAGTGGCAATATTAATTTCTGATGAAATTGACTTTAAGACAAAAACCGCCAATAGAGACCAAGAAAGACATTATGTAATGATTAAAGGATCAATTGAACAAAATGACATAACAATAATAAATATCTATGGACTCAATGAAAGAGCCCCAAAATACATAAATCACATTTTAACAGAATCAAAAAAGCAAATAGATGACTCCAGACTCACAGTGTTTTTGTTATTGTTATATGCCATTGAGTCGGCCCTGACTCATAGCAACCCCTCCTTGGGTTACTGAGGCAGTATCACTATGGAAGTAGATTGCCCCATCTCCCTTCCGAGGAGTGCCAGACTCATAGTAGGAGACTTTAATACACTACTTTCAATGAAAGATAGAACAACAGGAAAGAAACTCAACAAAGATGCAAAAGAACTAAACAATACCATCCACCAACTTGACCTTATAGACATCTACAGAGCACTTCACCCAACAACAGCACAACATTGAAATGCTGAAAAGCATCTTCTCAGATCACGATGCTATCATATTAGAAATCAAGAATAGGAAGATCAATGGAAAAAGAATAAACACATGAAAATGGGGAAAAAAAACTCTTTAAGAATGACTGGGTAATAGAAGAAATGAAAAATGAACTTCAACAATCACTTGAATCAAATAAGAATGAAAACACCAACATGCCAAAATCTTTTGGACACAGCAATAGCAATGGTCAGAGGCCAATTTATAGCAATAAATGCACACATCAAAAAAGAAGGAAGAGCCAAAATCAACACTTCAAACCAACATCTCTAACAATTATAAAAAGAACAGCAAGAAAAGCCTACAGTCACCAGAAGAAAGGAGATAATAATAATTTGAGCAGAAATCAATGAAACAGAAAATAGAAAGACAATAGAAAAAAAATCAAGAAGATTAGAATTTTTTTTTTTGAAAATGTTAATAGAATTGACAAACCACTGGCAAAGTTAACAAAGGAAAAGACGGAGAGAATACAAATAACATGAATAACAAACAAAATGGGCCATACCACAACAGAACCAACTGAAATAAAAGGATAATATCAGGATGCTATGAAGAACTGTACGCCAACAAATATGAAAATTTGGAAGAAATGGATATATTTCTAGAAACACACTGCTTATCTAAACTAGCAGAGACTGAGGTGGAAAAGTTGAACAAACCAATAAGAAAAGAAGAAACTGAACAGGTCATAAAAAAATTACCAAGAAAAAAAGTCCTGCCCAGCTGGTTTCACCAGAGAATTCTACCAAACTTTCAGAGAACTGACACCAATCCTACTCAAAATATTCCAAAACACAGAAAAGAAATATATGCACATAAGATACAGATGACAGACGCTAATGCCAACCAGTATATCCACAATATTGCATTACCATTAAAATCAAACACCAGGCTACAGAAAAACACATAAACATCTGAGAAGATCAGATGGGGGTCAATGAACAGGAGTATTACTCTAGACCAAGGATAGATTTAGCTGAGGCTAATCTTGCACAGATACCAGTGATAAAAATTACCCACCATCCTTACAGAAACAACAGAAGACAGGCATAGAGTAATCCCGCACAGACAGCCAGATGCTGTGGGAGAGAGATCCATCTGACTCAGGACCA
>NW_006922186.1:859033-861969 GCF_000298275.1 Orycteropus afer afer | reverse complement strand
CAGTTGACACAACAAAATACATAAAAATCCTGTTCCTCATCCTACATTGATGAGTAGCAACTGGGGTTTTAAAAGCTTTCAAGGGGCCATTTAAGATGCAACTAATGGTCTTCTATCATTGGAAGTGAAGAAGAGTGCAAAAAACCAAAGGCATTTGGAAACAATCAGACCTAGGACATGATTGCCCCCAAGACCAGAAGAACTAGATGGTGCCCAACTACCAGTGCCAACCACTCAGGAAAGAATCAAAACTGGAGATCCTGGATAGAGAGGGAGGAAAAACGTGGAACAAAATACAAAACACAATAATGACCAGAATTACTGGTTGGATGGAGTCTGGTGGGACCCCCAATACTATGGCCCTGGGATACATTTTGAGCCTGGAACAAAACTCACTCCCAGGGGCTGGCTCTCAACCCAACAGTAAACAAGATGTACATGCAGACTACTCAACCCAGGGTGACACACACACATATTCTATGGAAATACATCCCTTGGAGCAATTGACCATGGAGCAAAGAAAAGAAAAGGACAGAATCCTCCCAAATTCGTTTTATGAAGCAAGCATAACCTTGATACTAAAACCAGGCAAATACATCACTCTAAAGGAAAACTACAGAACAATATCTCTCATGAATGTCAATGCAAAGGTCTTCAACAAAATCCTAGCCAATAGATTCCAACAAAATATCAAAAAGAAATTTCATTATGACTAAGTGGGGTTCATATCAGGTATGCAAGAATGATTCAACATTAGGAAAACAATCAACCTCCTCCACAACATAAATAAAACAAAGAAAAAGAACCACATGATCATATCAATTGATGCAGAAAACGTGTTTGATACAATCCAATACCCATTCCTGATAAAAACTTTCAGCAAAATAGGAATAGAAGAGAAATTCCTCATCATGATAAAGGGTATATGTGGAAAACCAACAGTCAACATTGTTCTCAATGGAGAGAGAATGAAACCATTCCCCTTGTGAACAGAAACCAGGGAAGGATGCCCTTTTAACTCCACTTCTATTCAACATTGTATTGGAAGTCCTAGCCAAGGCAATCCAAACTGGTAAGGGAGAAGTCAAACTATCCCTATTTGCTGATAATATGATCCTATACCTAGAAAACCCAAGAGACTCAGTAAAAAAATCTACTGGAACTAATTGAGAGATTTAGCATCATGTCAGGATACAAGATCAACATCCAAAAATCAGTTGGATTCGTCTACACCAGCAATGAGATTGCTGGAAATGAAATAAGGAAATCAACACCACTTGCAATAGCTACCAAAAAATAAAACACTTGGGAATAAATCTTATCAGGGGCACAGAAAACCTGTACAAAGAAAACTGTAAAACACTACTTCAAGAAACCATGAGATCTACGTAAATGGAAAAACATACCATGCTCATGGATAGGAAGATTGAACATTGTGGACATGTCAATTCTACCCAAAGCAATCTATATATTCAATGTAATCACAATCCAGATCACATCAACATTCTTTAAGGACATGGAAAAACTAATCAGTAACTTTATGGAAAAGAAAGAGAGCTCAGACAAGCAAAGTGTTATAGAAGAAAAACGTAGGAGGTCTCATACTCTGGTATTTTAAAACCTACTATACAGCTACAATAGTCAAAACTACCTGGTATTGGTACAATGACAGACACATAGACCAATGGAATAGAATTGAGAACCCAGAAATAGATCCACTGACCTATGGTCAGCTGATCTTTGACAAAGGGCCAAAATCCATTCAATGGGGAAGAGATTGTCTGTTTAACAAGTGGTGCTGGCCAAACTGAATATCCATTTGCAGAAAAATGAAACAATATCTGCACCTGGCACCATACAGAAAAAGTAACTCTAGATGGATCAAAAACCTAAAACTTTAAAGTTCATCAAGGAAAAACTAGGGTCAAATTTAGGGGCCCTAATATATGACAGGATCCAGGTAAGAGGTGGGCGGCAGGCAAGGCCCCAGACTCCTACAGCCAGGAAAGGGAGGGAGCAGCCGGGGACCACAAAAGTGGCAGGATCCAGGTAAGGGGTGGGAAGAAGGCAGGCCCCAGCCCCCAGAGTCAGGAAAGGGAGTCAGTGACCAGGGACGACAAAGTGGCAGGTTCCAGGTAGGAATTAGGTAAGGGGAGAGCTGAGAGGTTTCCAAGAGCTAAGGGAAACAAACTTGTCTGACAGTTTGTCATCCTGTGGGGCTTGCATGTTGCTGTGAGGCTTGAGACTGTGACACTGGTGTTTCAAATGCCAGCAGGGTTGCACATGGTGCACAGATTTCAACACATCTTACAGACTGAGACAGACTAGGAAGAATGAAGAGAACATCCACTTCTCAAAAAATTGTCCGGGGAAAACCTTATGAATTGCAGAGAAACATTGTCTGGTACATTACTGGACAACTTTATGAGTAGTTTGGAAACATTATCTGACACAGTGCAGGAAGATGAGACCCTTGGGTTGGAAGGCACTCCAAATAGGACTAGGAAAGAGCTGCTTCATCAGAGTAGAACCAAACTTAATTATATGGATAAAGTAAGTATTTCAGGACCTCCATGTGCTGAAGTGGCACAACTCAAATTGAGCAGAAACAGCTGCAAACATGCATTAATAATTGGAACATGGAATGTACAAAGTATGAATCTAGTAAAATTGGAAATTGTCGAAAATGAAATGGAATGCATAAAAACTGATATCCTAAGCATTAGTGAGATGAAATGTACTGGTTTTGGCAATTTTGAATCAGACAACCATATGATCTACTATGCCAGGAATGACCATTTGAAGAGGAATGACATGGCATTCATCATCACAAAGAATGTTTCAAGATCTGTCCTGAAGTACAGTGCTGTCAGTGATAGGATAATATCCATATGCCTACAAGGAAGACCCATTAATACTACTATTATTCAAATTTA
>NW_006922186.1:853169-857143 GCF_000298275.1 Orycteropus afer afer | reverse complement strand
AAATTTTTATGTGCTTCCAAAGACTTCACCAAAAGAGTCAAAGAGAACCTACAGATTGGGAAAAAATACTTGGCAACAACATATCTGATGAGGGACTTATCTCTAGAATTTGTAGAAATCTCCAACACCTCAACAGCATAAAGACATATAATCCAGTTAAATGATGGGCAGAAGACATGAATAGACACTTCACCAAAGAGGATATCTAGGCATATGACGAAGTGCTCACAATCATTAGCCATTGTTGTTGTTGTTGTTGTTGTTATTTGCCATCGAGTCGGATGCGACTCATAGCGACCCCTCCTTTGGTTTCCGAGGCATTATCACTACGGAAGTAGATTGCCCAACCTTCCTTCCTAGGAGTGCCTGGTGGGTTTGAAACACCAGCCTTCTGGTTAGCAGTCAAGTGCCTTAGGCACTATGTTAGAGAGATGCAAATCAAAACAATAATGAGATACCATCTTGCCACAGCACTAGTAGCAAAGTTCAACAAGACAGAAAATAATAAATGCTAAAGAGGATGAGAAGAGATTGGGACTCTCATCCACTGCTGGTGGGATCGTGAAATGATACAGTCACTGTGGTAACCAGTATAGTGATTCCTTACAAAGTTGGAATTAGAAATACCATTTGATCCAGCCATTCCATTACTAGGTGTATAACCTAAAGGAGTGAGAGCTGGGACAAGAACACATATATGCACACCCATGTTTCATCACAGCGCTATTTACAATAGTCAAGAGATGGAAACAGCCTAGGCATCTGTTTTCTTTATCTCTCATCTTCGTTCTTCCCTTTCCTCCCTCTCCTTTTTGTTTCTATTTTCCTTTCTCTTCCTTCCCCCCACTTTTAAAAAAAAAAAAACATTATTTTATATTTGATCTGACAGAGTCCCATCTCCAGCCACCTCTGTAGTCAGCAGAACCCACTCCTGTCCCTCCCAAGTCAGCAATGTGTGCTCCCACCGAACAAGCACTACATTCCAGCTGCAGCTTTGTTTAGTGGCAAGTGCTTTAGTCAGTACTGTGCTCTTTTTCTTTATCCCTTTTGTCTTTCTCCTCAATTCTTCTCTCTTCCTTTCCTTTTTTTTTTCTTTTTCCCTCTTCCCCTTCCTTTCTTCATTTATCTATTTTATCCTGAAGAGCTGATGCCTGTCCCCTGCTGATTCCACAGTCAGGAGCACCTCCCCCTACACTTCCACAGATAACTGTGTCCACTGCCATGGACTGAGCTCTGGATTCCAGCTGCAGCCATTTTTGGAGGTTAATTCTTGGAACAGTACTGTGCCACTTTACTTTTTTTGGTTCTCTTTTTCTTACTTCTTAATTCTTCCCTCTCCTCCATTATTCCAAATTTTTCTTCTTCTTTTTCTTTTTTTTTTTCACTTCTTCTTCCCTATTTTATCCTTTTTCCTTTTTTTATCCTACAGAGCTGGTGTGTACCCCCCCACACACACACACATTTTCATTCATCAGTGCCTTCCCCTGTTCCTCCACATTTGGCAGTATTTCATCCCAGTGGAGCAAATACCCCATTCCTGCTGCATGTGTGTTTGGTAACTAATGCTTGAGCCAGTAATATGCCACTTTCATTTTCTTATTCTTTTCTCTGTATCTTTTTTTTTTTTTTTTCTCTTATTAGGTCTTCCCTCTTCCTGCCTCTTTTCTTTATTCCTTTTTTTCTGTCTCTCCTTCCCTCTTTTCTTTCTTTTTCTCTTTTTTTCCTAGCAATCTGGAGCTAGCAACCCTACCTAGACATACCTGCCACACTTGTTGCTCCATCCCTTGGGAGAGTGCCACCACTCAGTACAACACCACTGGGTCAACATCTCACATTTCCTTCCAATACTAAATCCACCTGGAGACAGGTGGGAAGTGTCCAAATACTGCCAAACTAGTAAATAGAGTAACAAGACTGCCTTGTTGGCCAGCCATGGTAAAACAAAACAATACAAAAGAAAAAAAAAAAGGTGAATAAAGCCACATATAGTCAACAAACAAATACAATAATACTGTAATGTCTTAGAGACTACAGACTACTTCAATCTATACACAAAATAAATAAATAGATAGATAGATAGATAGATAAATGATTAAACAGAACACCAGAGCTCAAGAAAGTGACCAAAATATAGGACTAGAAAATCTTCTGGAGGAAGAAATTCAATTAGAATTACCTGAAAGGAATTCAAAAGAATTACATTTAGGTACCTTCAACACATTGAAAGAAAGATCAACGAAACCACAGACAAAATTAAGGAAAATAAAGACAAAACTATAGAAGGATTTTTTTTTTTAAAAAATATGAGACCAAAGTGACTGATAAATGGAAAACTAGAAACCATACAGATATAGCCAACAGAAATCCAGAGTATTAACACTAAAAATTCAGAAATAGCATATTGGAAGGGCATAAAAGTACAATTGAATTAATGGAAAGCAGAATTAGAGAAATTGAAGAAAACATCTTAATACTAATATTTTAGAGGAACAATCAGATAAGAAAATAAGAAATAAAAATAATAATAAGAAAAAAAGCATGGAGAATTATATGGGGCATTATCAAGAGGAATACTTTATGTATGATACGAATTCCAGAACAGAAAGATGAAAAAAAATAAATAAATAAAGCAGAGAGAAAATTGTCAAAGATTTGTTGGAATAAAACTTCCATAATTTCATGGCAGATGAGAATATGTGCTTTCAAGAAGCTCAACAAACCCCAAATAGATTAGACACAAAGAGAAAATCACCAAAATATATAATTAACTTTCCAAAACCAAAGAGAAAGAAAGAGTTATGAAAGAAACTGAGGAAAATAGAAAAGTTACCTACAAAAGAGAATCAATAAAATTAAGTTCTGATTTATCAGAAGAAACCATGCAAGTGAGAAGGCAAGGAGATGAAATATATAAAACAGTGAAAGAAAATAATTTCCAATCAAGAATTATATATCCAGCAAAATTATCCCTCAAATCCTATGGAGAAATAAATACATTTTCAGATAATCAAAAATTAAGAGAAGTTGTAAATACCAGATAAAAGATAAAAGAATTATTAAAGAGAGTCCTTCAAAGAACCAATAACTTCAGACAACAACATGAGATTAAGACACATGACAACATCATCCAGAATCCAACCCAGATAAATGACTTTCAAAAAAAAAAATAAACCTACAAGATTGAAAATAGGAACCAGAGAGGTCAATGTGTAAATAACAACAACTACAAAGCAAAAAGGAAGGAATAAATAGCATAGGTATAGTCCTTTCAAATGAAGAGGAAGCCACAATGATACCACGATAGAACAGACTGTTTTAAACTGGAGAAGACAAAAATAAATTACAGAATAATCAAGAAAATCAATAAACCTCACCAAAATAAAAAAGAAGAAAATCATAAAGACTCAATAAACACAAAATAAAAAGTAACGAAAGTAATAAAAAGAAAAGCTGTAAACAATGAACTTGGAAAAGAAAAAACACACAGAACAAAGAACTCCCCAGCACCATTTGAAATAAATAAATAAATAAACAGCAAAATGACAGTAGTAAATTCATAGTAGGGATGGGAAGGGAGAGGAGGGAAAATTGCTAGACAGGTAAGAGACAAATATTGATTTGGGTGAAGGGGAAGGCAATATGCCAAAAGTGAGCAACTATCAAAATTGTGCTAAAGAAAAGGAAGACACAGAGGGGTACCCAAAAGGTATAGACAACAAAGATAAGCACATATACAATACTGCATTATCATTAATTATAAACATTAATCTATGGGTAGTTACATAGATAGACAATCCAAACGATCAGGCATGTCTAGGCAAAAGGAAATACACCCATGACCATATGTAAGGTTGGCAGATGATATTTCGACATATGTATTTGTACGTACTGTAAGAATGTCCATATAAATAGAACTAATGGGGCAAAGTTATGATAACTTCTTAGCCACAGCCAACCACCCTGAGGGAGTGAGT
>NW_006922186.1:852152-853069 GCF_000298275.1 Orycteropus afer afer | reverse complement strand
TACACAAAAACAATGTTCTACATCCTAATTTAGTGAATAGCAACTGGAGTCTTAAAAGCTTGCAAGAAGCCATCTAGATGTAACAATTTGTCTTTCCCCATGTGGGTCAAAGAATGAAGAAAACCAAAGATGTATGGAAAAAATTAGTCTAAGGGACTAGTGTTGTTGTTGTGTGCCGTTGAGTCAGACCCAACCCATAGTGACCCTTCCTTGGGCTTCCTAGGCAGTATTACTACGGAAGTAGATTGCCCCATTTTCCTTCTGGGGAGTGGCTGGTGGGTTTGAACCGCCAGCCTTTGGGTTAGCAGTCAAGTGCCTTAGCCACTATGCTACCAGAGCTCCCCTAAGGGACTAGTAGACCATGCAAACATTAGCCTATATGGTCATGACACCAAAAGAACTAGACGTTGCCCAGCTGTCACTGTCAACCACTCAGAAAGGGACCTTCGTAGGAGATCCTGGATAGAGTGGGAGAAAAATGTCAACTAAAACTCAAAAATCATCAAAACAAAATAGGCTTCCTGGTCTGATAGAACCTGGTGAAACCCCTGAGACTATTTACCCTTCAGGCCTAGAATTGAACTCACTTCCATGGCATCCAGCCAAACAATAGACAGCCTATAGGGTGAATATTTATACCATGTAGGTATATTATTAGCTGGACAATGAATAAGGAAGACTGAAGAAGAGTTGATGCTTTTCAGTTGTGGTGTTGGCAAAGAACACTGAGAGTACTATGTACTGCCAAAAGAATTAACAAATCTGTCCTGGAAGAAGTGCAGCCAGAATGCTCCTTGGAAGCAAGAATGGCCAGGCTCCCTCTCATCTACTTTGGTCATGCTATCAGAAGGTACCATTCTCTGGAGAAGGATAACATGCTTGGTAAAATGTAGTGAGTGTCAAGGTGGCTGCAACAG
>NW_006922186.1:849364-851062 GCF_000298275.1 Orycteropus afer afer | reverse complement strand
AAAAAAAAAAAAAAAGAACCCACTATCAAGCAACATTAGACAAAAGGAAATAATAAAAATTTGAGGGAAAATAAATAAATATATGCAGAAAAGTCGTTCCATAAAACCTAACACCTATTCATTATAAAAACTCTCAGCAAAATAGGAATGGAAAGGAAATTCCTCAACATATTTGAAAGCATGCCGGGCCGTCTCTCTGGGAGCTCTGGTAGCATAGTGCCTAAGGCATTTGACTGCTAACCAGAAGGCTAGTGGTTCAAACCCACCAGCCACTCCTTGAAAGGAAGGTTGGGCAATCTACTTCCATAGTGATACCGCCTCAGAAACCCAAGGAGGGGTCGCTATGAGTTGGATTGACTCAACGGCAAAACAACAATGGCCAACATTCTTCTGAATGGAGAGATTGAAAGCATTCCTTTGTGAAAATAAACCAGACAAGTATGCTCTCTATCACCACCCCTATTCAATATTGTATTTGAAGTCCTAGCCAGAGCAATAAGTCATGTAAGGGAAATAAAAAGCATCCAAATTGTGAAGAAGTAAAACTATCTTTATTTGCAGGTGGTATGATCTTCTACACAAAAAATCCTGGATTCAACAAGAAAACTATTGGAACTAATAGGAAGATTTAGTAAACTGTAGTGTACAAGATCAATGTACAAAAAAGAAAATCAGTCAGATTTCTCTACACTAAGAAGGTGAATTCTGAAAAGGAAAACAAAATCATTTACAATAGCCCCCCAAAAGATGAAATACTTAGGGATACAATGATGCAGACACACAGAAGACCTATACAAAGAAAAGTGCAAGATACTAAAAGAGACCTGCATAAATAGAAGAATATACCATGCTCATGGTCAGGAGCTGACAAAATATTTTTGATAACAATTTATCAGACAAATAACTGATCTCCATAATATATACAAAACTTTAACACCTCAACAACCAAAAGACGGTCCAATTAAAAAATTGTCAGAGGATATGAACAGACACTTCACAAAAGTATACATTCAGGTGGTCAACAACACATGAAGAAATGTGTATGAGATATGATATCATCTCTTCTTTAAAGTAAAGTTTTTTAAAAAAAAAACAGAAAACAACAAATTTTGACAAGATTGTGAAAAGACTGAAACCTTCATAAACTGCAGGTGGGACTGTAAAATGTTATGATCATTGTGGAAAATGGTATGGTGCTTCCTTAAAAAACTGTAAATAGAGCAGTACCAATACTAAGCATACATCCTAAAGGAATACAAGCCATGACATAAATAGATATATGCACATCCATGTTCATTGCAGCATTATTCACAATAGTAAAGAGATGGAAGCAATCTAAGTGCCCATCAATGGATGAATAGGTAAACAAACTATGATACATACACACAATGGAATATTATGTAATGTGAAAGAATAATGTTGAATCCATGAAACATCTCAAAACATGAATGGACCTGGAAGACATTATGCTGATGAGATGTCAATCAAAAAATGACAAATATTGTATGAGACCACTATTACAAAATTCAAGAAAAGGTTAACACAGATAAAGAAACATTTTTGATGTTTACCAAAGTGCAGGTAAAGGGAGGGAAAATCACTAACTAGAGAGAAGACATGTATTAACTTGAGTGAAGGGCAAGGCAATATATAATAAAGGGGAGGTCAACACAATATGACCCAGGAAAAGGAAGACAC
>NW_006922186.1:847806-848719 GCF_000298275.1 Orycteropus afer afer | reverse complement strand
CTAAGGAAGTAGATAGCCCCATCTTCCTTCCAAGGAGTGGCTGGTGGGTTTGAACCACCAACCATCTGGTTAACAGTCAAGTGCCTTAGCCATAGGTTGGAAGGCACACAAATTATGACTTGGAAAGAGCTGCCCCCTTTAAGTAGAGTTGACCTTAATGATGTGCATGGAAAAAACCATTCAGGACCTTCATTTGCTGATGTAGCCCAACTTAAAATGAGAAGAAACAGCAACAAACATCCAAAATCAGAATGTACAATGCACAAAATATGAATGTAGGAAACAGGGAAATTGTAAAAAATGAAAAGGAATGAATTAATATTCATGCCTTAGTCATTGTTGTTATTGTCATTAGGTGCCATCAAGTGTATTTTGACTCATAGTGACCCTATGTACAACAGAATGAAATATTGCCTGACCTGTGTCATTCTCACAATTGTTGACATGCTCGAGCCCATGATTGTAGCCACAGTGTCAATCCGTCTTGTTGAGGATCTTCCCCCTTTTCATTGACCCTCTACTTTAAAGAGCATTGTATGCTTCTAATAGGACCAGTTCATTCTGACAATATGACCAAACTATAAAAGATGAAAACGGACCTTTCTTGCTTCTGTGGAGCATTCTGGCTGTACTTCTTCTAAGACAGATTTAGTTTTCTGAAATGAATGGGTATTGGCCAATTTGAATCAAACTATCTTATGGTCTACTACGCCAGGAATGACAAATTGAAGAGGAATGATGTTGCATTCTTCATAAAAAAGAACATTTCAAAATCTATCCTGAAATGCAATGTTGTGGGACAGGATAATATGCATACACCTACAGGGAAGACCAGTTACTTAATACAACTATTACTCAAATTTACCCACCAAACACTAATGCCAAAGATGATGAAATTGAAGTTTTTTTTTTT
>NW_006922186.1:845738-846953 GCF_000298275.1 Orycteropus afer afer | reverse complement strand
AATATTGAAGGATTTTATGGGCAAAATATTTAATGATGGAGGAAGATCAAAAGAAGATGGAAAAATAAACTGAGTCTCCAAGGAAATTGATCAACATTCAACTATTTCAGTAAGTAGCATATGATCGAGAACTGATGGTATTGAAGAGAGAATTCCAAGCTGCACTGAAAGAATTAGTGAAGAACAAGGATCCAGGAATTGATGGAATACCCATTGAAATGTTTCAACAAACAGATGAAATGCTGAAAACCCTTACTCATTTATGCCAAGAAATTTGGAAGACAGGTACTTGGCCACGCAACTGGAAGAGAGCCATATTTGTGCTCATGCCAAAGAAAAGTGATCCAACAGAATGCAAGAATTACCAATGTCATTAATATCACACGAAAGGAAAATTTTGCTGAATATATTTCAAAAATTGTTGCAGCAGTACATCAACATGGAACCACCAGAAAATCAAGCTGAATTCAGAAGAGGATGTGGTCTGAGGGATATCATTGCTGATGCCAGATGGTTCTTGGCTGAAAGCAGAGAATGCCAGAAGGGTGTTTACCTAACTTTTATTGACTATGTAAAGACATTCAACTGTGTGAATCATAACAAATTATGGATAATATTGTGAAGAATGGGAATTCAAGGACACTTAATTCTGCTCATGAGGAACTTGTACATAGACTAAGAGGCAGTCATTTGAGCAGTACAAGAGAATAGTGCATGGTTTAAAATCAGAAGGGATGGATACCTTGGTTGTATTATTTCACCATACTTAGTCAATCTGCATGCTGAACAAATTATCTGAAAAGCTGAATTGTATGAGAAAAATGTTGCATCAGGCATGGAGAAAGATCCACTAACAACCTGCACTATGCAGATGGAACAACCTTGCTTGCTGAAAGCAAACAGGACTTGAAACATTTAATGATTAAGATCACAGACTACAACCTTCCGTATGGATTATACCTCACATAAAGAAAGCAAAAATCCTCACAACTGGACCTACAAAAAGCATCATAATAAATGAAGAAAAAATGGAGGTTGTCAAGGACTTTATCCTATTTGGATCCATAGCCAATGCCCATGGAAGCAACAGTCAAATCAAATGACATATTGTGTTGGGCATATCTACTACAAAAGATCACTTTGAAGTGTTAAAAATCAAAGATATCACTATGAAAACTGATGTGTGACTGACTCAATTCTCGGTATTTTCAATCA
>NW_006922186.1:841060-842053 GCF_000298275.1 Orycteropus afer afer | reverse complement strand
TTCCCTTTGTCCTTTTTCTTGCCTTCTGGGCTTTGTTTTTGGGCAGATACTGACAATTTGTTTTTCTATGATTGATTGTTTGAGGAGTGTGTTCCTCCCTGGTGTCATCATTCACTTTATAGTCCTGTTTATTGTTTGGCTGAAAGTTGATTTTCAGGGGTTAATTCAATTCCAGTTTTGAAGGCCCTTAGTCGTGGTGCCCTGATAAGCCTGTTATTATTATTATTTATGATTTTGAGTTTTGCTCCATATTTTTCTCCCACTCTATCCAAGATATTATATTGTGATCCCAACAAGAGCAGTTGGTAGTGGTAGCCAGGCACCATTGCATTATTCCTGGTCTCAGGGTAGTGGAGGCTAAGAATTGTATAGTACGTTAGTCTTTTGGACTAATTTTTTCCTTGCACCTTTAATTTTCTTCATTCTTCTTTGCTTCAGACAAAGTGAGACCAATAGTTGAATCTTAGATAGTCACTCACAAACTTTTAAGACACCAATTGCTACTCACTGAAATAGGATGCAGAACATTATCTTTGAGGAGTATATTGTGCCAATTGACCTAGATGTTCCAGGAGACTATGGTCCTAAGCTCCAAGGTCCAGTGACTCATTTCCTCAAGGTGTTTGGATATGACTAGAAGTTTTCATAACTTTGTACCCAACAACAGCACAATCTACATTCTTTTCCAGTGCACGTGGAGCATTTTCCATGATAGACCATATGTTAGTCCATAAACCAAACCTTAATAAATTTTAAAATGTATTTTTCTCAGATCACAATGCTAGAAAATTAGAAATCAACAGCAGGAAGATCAAGGAAAAAGAGCAAACACATGAAAGCTGAGCAACATCCTCCTTCACAACTGGGTAATAGAAGAAATAAAAATGAAATTAAAAAAATTCCTAGAATCAAATGAGAATGGAATAAAACATACAAAAATCATTGGGACACAGCAATTGACAGATACATAGACCAATGGAATAGAATTGAGAA
>NW_006922186.1:839663-840960 GCF_000298275.1 Orycteropus afer afer | reverse complement strand
CCTAGTCATGTTTGGAAAAGTAGAGAGTCAGTGAAAAAGAGGAAGATCCTCAACAAGATGGACTGACACAGTGGCTGCTAAAACGGGCTCTAGAATAGCAATGATTATGAGGATGACACAGGACTTGGAAGTGTTTAATTCTGTTGTACATAGGGTCACTACAAATTGGAACAAAAACTCAAAGCACCTAACAACAACACATAGTAGGGCATACAGTGTGCAAAGTTAGACGAAACGATTTCTGATTAAACATAGGTTATTCCTTTTGGTGGTATCCCACATGAACCTTAAGCTTTCTTCATTTTGTTTCGATCATTTTTCTGATCACCTTTCCAAAAAAGTATGGAGGTATTTGCCTTCAATTTCACTAATTCTGTCTTCCATTGATTCAATTCTACTACTTTGCCTGTTCAATGTGTTATCTATTTCTGAAAATTTAGTATTAATCTTCTGTATTTCTATCTGTAGATTTAGTATCATTTCTAATTTTTCATTTATTTTTTGTCATTTTGTTCTTGTATTTTCTTCCAAAATTTTTCTAGGGTTTTGTCAGTGTTTTCCTTGATCTGTCTCCCAATCCTTTGAAGACACCTGAGCATAATTCTTTTGAATTCCTTATCAAGTAGCTCAAATGCTGCTTCTTCCTCAGGGTTGTGTTCTTAGTCTGTATCCTGCTCCCTTGTTTATATTGTTTAACTTGCTTCTCTGGGTGGACTGTGATGGTCTGTTGTCTCCGAGATATTGTGACATTGTTGCATTTAGATCTCTGTTAACTGTGAAGAGCATTTAAGGGTGAATCAGTCTCTTCTTGGTGGTTGTTGTTGTCCAGTTGGTGGAGAAGGAAGTGGTGGCTCTTATTCAGTAAGTGGAGCTGCAGGAATTGTGGATGTGGTTGTATTGTATGGGCTTGGTTACTGTCTCCTACTCATATAGACAAAAACAACAATCGAAAAAACATCAAAAGTAAAAGCAAGTGGACAAAAAAAAAAAACACACCATGAAAACACACAGGATCAATCACCAAAAAACTAAAAGAAAGAAAACTTCACAATGTCTGTGGAGGAGGCAATAGAAGAAAAGAAATAGAGTAGGAGAATAATGAAGAAAAAAATGGGAAAAATGAAAATAGAAAAACAAGGTATGGGGTTAACCATGAGAAAGGAAAAAATGGGAACCAGGAACAAGGAAGAGAGAAAACACTGAAAATTACAACTTGGGAAAAGAGGAATAATGAATAATAATAAAAAGGACAAAAAAGAGAAAATAATAATAATAATAATTTTAAAACAGACAAAAA
>NW_006922186.1:838525-839031 GCF_000298275.1 Orycteropus afer afer | reverse complement strand
AGTGACTGGTGGGTTTGAACCGCCAGTGTAGTCCTCTGTGCAGCTCCTGGTTAGCAGGGCCAATTTTTAGGTTAATACTTAGGTCCTAACACAGCTTGGCAATATCCAAGCTGTCCATGCTGTCAGGATTGCTGACAGACTGCAGCTCTGTATGTCTCTGTTTTCAATGTTTTCATGCAGGTTATTCTACTAGCTGAAGTTTAGTCTACTTCTGTACCCTTACTTTCAAACTTGGGGCTCCAGGATTATCTTCTGTATCTGTGTTAATTTCTTTCCCTTTTCTTTGTTGAAGAGGGTCTGTGTAGTTTTTCTGCCTATTCTGCCATCTAACTGGAACTCTCCTGGTTTTCTGTCTTTTGAATATGATAGATCTGCATGTTGGTTATTTTTTACATTAATGTGGTATTTGTGAGTGCTTATTAGGAAAAGAGAAGATTTACCTTGACAAATTTATGTAAAAAATGATTTAGCCACTCAAAATAACATGCAGATAATGCTCAAAATAT
>NW_006922186.1:829947-835110 GCF_000298275.1 Orycteropus afer afer | reverse complement strand
AACAGGAATAAGGAATGAAATGGGTGACATCACAACCGAACCAACTGAAATAAAAACATGCCTAAGACATTTGACTGCTAACCAGAAGACTGGTGGTTCAAACCCACAAGCCACTCCTTGGAAAAAAGGTTGGGCAATCTACTTCCTTAGTGATACTGCTTTGGAACCCAAGAACCCAAGGAGGGGTCGCTGTAAGTTGGATGCAACTTGAAGGCAGTGAGGTGTTTGTTGTTGTTGTTGTTGTTTAATGAAGAACTGTACTCCGACAAATTTGAAAATCTAGAAGAAATTGACAGATTTATATAAACACATTACCTATCTAAAATAACACAGACTGAGGTGGAAAAGCTGAAGAGATCCATAACAAAGAAGAAATTGAACAGGTCATAAAAAAAATTACCAACACAGAAGGTCCTGGCCCAGATAGCTTCACCAGAAAATTCCACCAAACAGTCCAAGAAGAACTGACACCAATACTACTAAAACTATAACACAACATAGAAAAGTATGTGATCCTTCCAAATTCATTTCATGAAGCAAGCATAACCTTGATACCAAAACCAGTCAAAGACATCACTCAAAAGGAAAGCTACAGACCAGTACCATGAGAACAGATGCAAATATCTTCAACAAAATCCTCGCCAATAGCCTCCAACAACATATCCAAAAAAGAATTCATTATGACCAAGTGGGGTTCATATCAGCTACAAAGATAGTTTAACATTAGAAAAAAATAATCAACAAAAATAAAACAAAGGAAAAGAACCCCATGATCATATCAATTGATGCAGAAAAGGCATTTGATAAAATCCAACACCTATTCTGGATCAAAACTCTCAGCAAAATAGGAATAGAAGGGACATTCACCAACATAATAAAGGGCATACATGCAAAACCAACAGCTAACATTATTCTCAATGGAGAGAGTCTGAAACCATTCCCCTTGGAAACAAGAACCAGCAAGGATGCCCTCTATCACTACTTCTATTTATAATTGTATTGGAAGTTCTAGCCAGGGCAATAAGGAAAGAAAGGGGAATAAAAGGCATCTAAATTGGTAAGGAAGAAGTCAAACTATCTCTATTTGCTGATGATATGATCCTATACCTAGAAAACCCAAGAGACTCAGTAAATAATCTACAGAACTAATTGAGAGATTTAGCATCGTGGCAGGATACAAGATCAATATCCAAAAATCAGTTGGATAGCTCTACACCAGAAAAGAGAATATTGAAAAAGAAATACGGAAATAAATACCATTTACAATAGCTACCAAAGAAATAAAAGTACTTGGGAATGAACCTTACCAGGGAAACGAAAGACTTGTACAAAGAAAACTATAAAAGATTACTTCAAGAAACCATAAGAGATCTACATAAATGGAAGAACATACCATGATCGTGGATAGCAAGATTGAGCATTGTGAAAATGTAAATACTACCCAAAGTTATCTATATATTCAGTGCAATCCCAATCCAGATCCCATCAACATTCTTTAAGGATATGGAAAAACCAATCACTAACTTTATATGGAAAAGCAAGAGACCTCGGATAAGCAAAGCATTATTGAAGAAGAGGAATAAAGTAGGAGGTCTCACACTCCCAGATCTCAAAACCTACTCTACAGCCACAGTAGTCAAAACTGCCTGATATTGGTACAATGACAGACACATAGACCAATGGAATAGAATAGAGAACCCAGAAACAGATCCTTTGACCTATGGTCAGCTGATCTTTGACAAAGGGCTGAAATCCATCCAAGGGGGAAGACATTGTGTTTTTAACAAATGGTGCTGGCAAAACTGGATATCCAATTGCAGAAAAATTAAATAAGATCTGTACCTCACACCATACACAAAAACGAACTCCAAATGGATCAGCAACTCAAATGTGAAACCTAAAACTATAAAGTTCCTCAAGGGAAAACTAGGGGCAAATTTAGGGGTCCTAATATCTGACATAAATAGACTGGCATGCATAACCTAAAATGCACAAATAGCAGAAGATCAACTAGATGAATGGAACCTTCCAAAAATTAAATTTTTAGATGCTTCCAAAGACTTCTCAAAAAAAGTCAAAAGAGAGCCTACACATTGGGGAAAAAATATTCAACAATGACATATCTCTAGAATTTATAGAAAATTCCAACACCTTAATGACAAAAAGACAAAAAATCCAATTAAAAAATGGGCAAAAAATATTCAGCAATGACATATCTCTAGAATTTATAGAAAATTCCAACACCTTAATGACAAAAAGACAAAAAATCCAATTAAAAAATGGGCAGAAGACAGAATAGACACTTTATCAAAGGGGATATTCAGGCAGCCAACAAACATATGAGAAATGCTCACAATCATTAGCCATTAGAGAGATGCAAATCAAAACAATGAGATACCATCGGCCCCAGCACTAGTAGGAAAGTTCAACAAGACAGAACTTAACAAATGACTCTCATCCACTGCTGGTGGTACTATCAAATGATACAACCACTGTGGAAAGCAGTATGGTGATTTCTTAAAAAGTTGGAATCAGAAATACCATTTGACCCAGCTGTTCCATTACTAGGTATATACCCTAAAGAAGTGAAAGCCAGGACAAGAACAGATATATGCACACCCATGTTCATCACAGCACTATTTACAAGAGCCAAAAGATGGAAACAACCTAGGTGCCCATCAACAGAATGGATAAACAAACTATGGTACATACACAAAATGGAATACTATGCAACCCTAAAGAATAATGCAGAATCTGCAAAACACCACATAACATGGATGGATGCCAATCACAGAAGGACAAATATTGTAGTCCATTATTGTAAAAAGTCAAGGAAAGGTTTATATATGGAAGGAAATTTTCTTTGTTGGTTAGCAGGGGTGGGAGGAGAGGGGAGGGAACACTTAGATAAGTAGAGACAAGTATTCATTGTGTGAAGAGAAGGACAATGTACCAAATGTGGGTGATCAACACGGTGCCATTGAGGAAGAGGAAGACATAGAGAGGTGCATGGGAGGTACAGACAACAAAGATGTATCCTTTTGTGCATACAGTACTGTGTTGTCAATGAAGGCAACATTGATTTATGGGTGGATAGATGGGTGGACAGGCAGAACTATTTGGTATGTCTATGCAGGGGGCAGTGTGCTCAAGACCATATATTGGGTTGGCAGAGAATATTTCTACAAGTGTATTTGCATGTTCTGTAAGAATTCCCAGGTATATGCTAAAGCTGACAAGAGATAAGGTTGTAGTCTTTCTTGGCCACAGCCAACTACCCAGAGAGAGCAAGTAGTTGAATTTGTGGGCTCGGGACCACAGTCTCAGGGGACATCAAACTCAATTGGCATAACACACTACACAAAATCATTGTTCCACATCCTACTTTTGCAAGTAGTGACTGGGATCGTAATAGCTTGCCTGCCACCATCTAGATGCAATGATGGGTCTCTCCTCATCTGGAGCAAAGAAGAATGAAGAAAACCAAAGAAGCATAGAAACAATTAGTCCAAGTGATTTGTACACTATGCATCCCTCAACCTATACGACTATGAGACCAGAACTAGATGGTTCCCAGCTACCACTGTCAGCCACTCTAAGGGGGATCTATGTAGGAGAACCTGGATAGAGTGGGAGAACAATGTAGAACAAAACTCCATTGTGGGAAATTGTAGTCAATGTCATGAGACAAAGTGTGTGTGAGCTGCTGTATGGAAAGTGAATTTGCTCTGTAAACATTCACCCAAATCACAATTTTTTTTAAAAAAAGAAAGTTTTTAAAGAAAATAGAAGAAAAAATACTTTACACATAGAAGAACAAGGATAAGCACTAGTTTTGACTTCTTACCAAAACTGTGCAAGCAAGAAGAGGCTAGAGTGAAATACTGTAAATGGTTTTTAAAAAAACAACCACAAACCTGGAATTTTATATTCAATGAAATTATCCTTCAAAAGTGAAAAAGAATAAACACTTTCTCAAACTAAAAGGGAATTTATTGCCAGCACACCAATTGTGCGAGGAGTGTTAAAAGAATTCCTTCAAGGAGAAGGAAAATGAATAGTCCGAAATGTGATCTATATAAAAAGAAAGGGTGTCAGAGATTGAATAAATGAATGGACGATAGCTATTCTTTTCAGTATTCATAATTAATATAATAGAAAACTCTTTAAATAATAATAATGTATTGGGGATTATAGCATCAGGAGAAGTTAAATGAATAACAACAACATTATAAAGGATGTGAGGGAGTTATTGGTAATACTCTGTTTTAAAATACATGTGCTATCCAGGAAATAGTATGTTATATGAAAGTGAATTTAGATTAGCTGTAAATGTATAAAACACTCTCTAGGACAACTTTAAAAATATGTTTTTAAGTGTAATTGATATGGTAATAGAGTAGAGAAAACAGAATTATATAAAATTTGCAAGTAAACCTAGATCAAAACCAAACGAAACTCACTGCCTTGAGTCGATTCTGACTCATTGCGACGCCCATTGGGTTTCTGGGTTGGTAAATCTTTATGGAAGTAGATTGCTCCATGTTCTTTCCACAGAGCGGCTGGTGGGTTTGAACTGCCAACCTTCTGGTTAGCAGTCAAATTCCTTAGATACTGCACCACCATAGCTCCTTTCTAAAACCTAGAGAGAGTAGAAAAGGGGGAAGGGAATAAGTGCAAGTTAAACACATAATAAATATTTATCCAACTCTATCGATAATCATTTTAAATGTTAGTGGTCTAAATACATCAATTAAAAGATAAAGATACAGCAGATTTTTTTAAAAAAAAATCCAATTATATGTTATCTGCAAAAAACCCATTGTATATATAAAGACTTGGATGGATTAAAAGTAAAGTTAATGTTGATATCATGAAAAATTGTGGAATAAGGAACTTCAAAACTTGGTCTCCCCATGGAAACAACCACTAATTTAGAAAAAATTTTCAGAATCAACTTTTTTGGAATGTTGAAATCTAATTTAAAGCATGGAGCAATCAGGACAGTGCTTAATGAATACAGAAGCTGATGGGTTTCAGTAAGGTTGTTGTTGTTGTTATGTGCCGTCAAGTCGGACCTGACTCATAGCGACCCCTCCTTGGGTTTCTGAGGCAGCATCACTACGGAAGTAGATTGCCCCATCTTCCTTCCGAGGAGTGGCT
>NW_006922186.1:828557-829142 GCF_000298275.1 Orycteropus afer afer | reverse complement strand
CTTGCCAAGGTAGGAGGTGGAACAATGTTTTGTGTAGTATGTTATGCCAATTGAGCTTGATGACCCCTGCGACTATGGTCCCAAGCCCACAGGTTAAACTACTCAGTCTCTCTGGGTAGCTGGATGTGACCAACAGTGACCACAACCTTGCGCCTTGTCAACTATCAGTGCTTAGAGAACATTTGTGCTTCTGGGCTCTCAGGTCAGCCAGTGTCATGAGTTTTTATTGGGCCGAGAAGTAGGTTACGTTTGAGGGCATGGCAGTGTATCAGCTTAACTCTACTATACACCTGGGAATTCTGATCATTCACATAAACTTGTAGGACCATTGTCTGCCAATCCTATATATGTTCTTGGATACACTTCCCATTTCATAGATATACCTAATCATTTAGCCTATCCACCTATCTATCCATCCATAGACCCATGTTTGCTTTCATTGACAACACAGTAGTATACGTGCAAAAGGGTTCATATTTGTTGTCTGTACCTCCCATGTACCTCTCTATGCCTTTTTCATCCTCAATGCTGTCATATTGGTCACACAGATTTGGTACATTGCCCTTCTCTTCACCCAAATCAATA
>NW_006922186.1:812007-813188 GCF_000298275.1 Orycteropus afer afer | reverse complement strand
GCTTTTTAAACCTTCAAAATGGTGGTGTCCTCCAGACCGGCAAAAGTCCACCGCTCAGCCCACCTTTCTCTTCACCTTCTCTGTTTGTTCCCAAGCCACCGTGCACAGTCCGTGTAGTCCCTGGCTATCAGGGTGATTTTTAGGTTTATTTTTAGGTCCTACCACCACTTGGGAATGTCCAAGTAGTTTGTGCCATCAGGGGCGCTCAGGTCCCTCCCAGACTGCAGCTCCGTATGTCTCCTTTTTTGGTATTTTCATGCAAATTCTTCTGCTAGTTGGGGTTTACTCTACTTCTGTATCCTTCCCTTCAAGGCTTGGGGGTCCAAGATTATCTTCTGTGTCTTTGTCAATTGGTTTCCCTTTTCTTTGTTGAAGAGGGTCTGTGCAGTCCTTCTGCCTAGTCCTCCATCTTGTGGGAACTCGGGACTATGGCTTTCTACTTGACAACTTTGGGATTGTTAGTCTCAGCAACCAGCAGCTCTCTGAGTGAAGAAGAGCCTCTAGCTTCAGTGGCCTGGTAGCCGGCAGCAGACCTGAAGCCCAAGTTTGAGGGACTTTCACCCAGCCCCTAGAGTGTGGCATTTTCCACCTGGACTTAAAGCCTCCAAACTGTAAGAGAATAAACTCCTGTTTCTTCAAGCCATCCATTGGTGATATACTCTTGTCAGAGCAGCACTAGGTAACCAGGACATATGAAAAACTGTATTCCAACAAATTTGAAAATCTAGAAGAAATGGACTGATTTCTAGAAACACACGACTTATCTAAACTAACACAGACTGAGGCAGAAAATTTGAACAGACCTATAACAAAAGAAGAAACTGAGCAGGTCATTCAAAATTTACCATAAAAAATAAGTCCTAATCCAAAGGATATCACCGGAAAATTCTACCAAACATTCAGAGAATTGATACCAATCCTACTCAAACTATGCCAGGACATACAAAAGGATGTAATCTTTCCAAATTCATTTTATGAAGCAAGCTTAACCCTAATACCAAAACCAAGCAAAGATACCACTAGAAAGGAAAACTACAGACCATATCACTCATGAATGTAGATGCAAAAGTCCTTAACAAAAACCTAGTCAATGGAGTCCAACAACATATCAAAAATATAATATACCATGACCAAGTAGCATACATACCAGTTATGCTAGAATGGTTCACTATCAGAAAAAC
>NW_006922186.1:809641-810967 GCF_000298275.1 Orycteropus afer afer | reverse complement strand
AAAACACTACTTCAAGAAACCATAAGAGATCTACATAAATGGAAGAACATACCATGCTCATGGATAGGAAGATTGAACATTGTGAAAATGTCAATACTACCCAAAGCAATCTATACATTCGATGCAATTCCGATCCAGATTCCATCAATATTTATCAAGGACATGAAAATCCAATCACTAATTATATATGGACAGGAAGGAGGCCTCAGGTAAGCGAAGCAATAATAAAGAACAGTTCAGCAAAAATACTGGTAAGGATGTGGAGAGATTGAGACTCATACACTGCTGTGATCATGTGGTTCTTCTCCTTTGTTTTATTTATGTGGTGGATGACATTGATTATTTTTGTAATGTTAAACCATCCCTGCATACCTGATATGAACCCCACTTGGTCATAATGAATTATTTTCTTGATATGTTGCTGCAGTATATTGGCTAGGATTTTGTTGAAAATTTTTGCATCTATATTCATGAGGGAAATTGGTCTGTAGTTTCCTTTTGAGTGATATTTTTGCCTGGTTTTGGTATCAAGGTTATGCTTGCTTCCTAAATAGAATTAGGAAGGATTCCATCCTTTTCTATGTTTTGGAATAGTTTGAGTAAGATTGCTATCAGTTCTCTGAAAGTTTTTTAGAATTCTCCAGTAAAAACGTCTGGGCCAGGACTTTTTTTTATTTGGTAATTTTTTGATGACCTGTTCAATTTCTTCTTTTGTGATGGCCCTGTTCAACTTTTCCACATCAATCTGTGTTAGTTTAGGTAAGGGGTGTGTTTCTAGAAATTTGTCTGTTTCTTCCAGATTTTCAAATTTGTTGGAGTACAGTTCTTCATAGTATCCTGATAGTATCCTTCTTATTTCGGTTGGTTCTGTTGTGATGTCACCCATTTCATATCTTATTCGTGTTATTTGTATTCTCTCCCTCTTTTCCTTTGTTGAATTTGCCAGTAGTTTGTCAATTTTATTGATCTTTTCAAAAAACCAGCTTCTGATCTTGTTGATTTTTTTCTATAGCCCTTCTATTTTCTGTTTCATTGATTTGTGCTCGAATCTTGATTACTTCCTTTCTTCTGATGACTGTAGGTTTTCTTGCTGTTCTTTCTGTAATTGTTGGAGATGCTGGTTTAAAGTGTTGATTTTGACTCTTTCTTCTTTTTTGATGTGTACCTTTATTGCTATAAATTGGCCTCTCATCACTGCTTTTGCTGTGTCCCAAAGATTTTAGTATGTTGTGTTTTCATTCTCATTTGATTCAAGGAATTTTTGAATTTATATTTTTATTTCTTCTCTTACCCAGTCTTTTTCTAGGGGGGTACTTTTCAGTTTCC
>NW_006922186.1:807113-807721 GCF_000298275.1 Orycteropus afer afer | reverse complement strand
TGGTCTGGTTTTAACAAATTCCCTTAGTTTCTGCTTATCTGGAAATCTCCTAATTTCACCATCATATCTGAGGGACAATTTTACCTGGTATATAATTCTTGGTTGAAAAATTTTCTCTTTCAGGATTTTATATATACCATCCCATTGTCTTCTTGCTTTCATGGTTTCTGCTGAGAAATCAGAGCTTATTCTTACTGGCTGTCCTTTGTATATAACTTTTTGTTTTTCCCATGCTGCTTTCAGGATTCTCTCTTTGTCTTTGGTTTTGATGAGTTTGATGATGATGTGTCTTGGTAATTTTCTTTTGGGGCCTATCCTGTTTGGGGTTCATTGGACTTCTTGAATGGATATATTCTCATCTTTCATCATATCAGGAAGTTGCCCTTAAGCAAATCTTGGACAATTTTCTGAGTGGTTTTATTTTTTGCTTCCTGTTCTGGAATTCCAATGACACGTAAGTTATTCCTTTTGATGGTATCCCACATGAACCTTAGGTTTCTTCATTTTATTTTATTTTATTTTTTTTCTGATTGATCCCTTTCCAAAGAAGTATTCATGTATTTGTCTTCTATCTCATTAATTCTGTCTTCCATCACATCAATTCTACT
>NW_006922186.1:797953-806303 GCF_000298275.1 Orycteropus afer afer | reverse complement strand
TAAAAAGGATAAAAGTATTAATAATAATAGTTGTTTTAAAACAGGGAAATACAAGCAAATTAATCACCAGAAAAAAGAAAGAAAAAAAAAAAAATCGGTGGAGGACAAGGTAGGGCACCCAGGCTCAATCTGAGCACAGAGACTGTGATGGAGTTCCTGTGGGCCCAGAAGGTAGGTGGTAGTGGGGGATGGCCACACTTCCATTCACCAAGAAGGTGTGGGGAATAAGAGTAACAAGAGGAATGTGGTACCTTTTCACTCTTGCAGGTCTGGAGTGTCCTTGGGGTTGCTGGAAAGCAGAATTTGTTCTTAAGCCCCAGGAATATGTGAGAGTGCTGTCTCTTTAAATATCCAAAATAGTCTATCTGGTTTTAAACCTTCAAAATGGCGGCACCCTCCAAACCAGTAAAAGTCCACAGCTCAGCCCACGTTTCTCTTCACCTTCTCCGTTTATTCCCCAGCCACCAGAGCAGTCCTCTGTGCAGTCCCTGGCTAGTAGGGCTGATTTTTAAGTTAATTCTTAGGTCCTGCCACCACTCAGGAATCTCCAAGCTATCTGTGCTGTCAGGATCACTCAGGATCATTGCCCGACCACATCTCTGCCTGTCTCCTTTTTTGGTATTGTCACCCAAATTCTTCTGGTAGTTGGGGTTTAGTCCCCTTCTATATCCTCCCCTTCAAGGCTCAGGGGTCCAGGATTATCTTCTGTGTTTGTGTTAATTGGTTTCCCTTTTCTTTGTTGAAGAGGGTCTGTGCAGTCTTTCTGCCTAGTCCACCATCTTGCTGGAACTCTGAGACTCTCATACACTGCCGATGGGACTATAAAATTATGCAACTACTGTGGAAATTAGTATGAGAATCCTTAAAAAATTGGAAATAGAAATACTATTTGATCCAGTATTCCTTTACTATGTATATAAGCTAAAGAAGCTAGAGTCAGTACAGAAATAGATATATGCACACCCATGTTCTTCAGAACACTATTTACAATAGCAAAGAAATGGAAAAAACCTAAGTATCAATGGAGGAATGGATAATTAGACTCTGGTACATACATGCAATTGAATACTATGCAGCACTAAAGAATAATGTAGAATCTGCAAAATACTCTGTAACAGGGATGAACATTGAGTACATTATGCTGAGTGAAATAAGTCAATAACTGAAGGACAAATATTATATCTCCACTATGTAAAATGCCAAGGAAAGGTTTATATATGGAAGGAAATTTTGTTTGTTGGTTACTAGATGTGGGAGGGGAGAAAAAAGGAGGATAAATTCCTATATATGTTGAAAAAGTACTTAGAGAGCAACCAAAATTATTAGTGTTTACCAGGGGTAGGAAGGGAAGGAAAAGGGGAAGCTTTCTTTTATGAGGCATTGAATTTATGCTAATCATGGTGGAATATTTTGGAAAAGGATAACAATAGTGTGGCACAACATGAAAAATGCCATCAGTGTCCAGGAGCTGTAAATGTAGAAGTTGTTATTTTGGGGAATATCTTGTTTTGTATGTTTTCACCACAACAAAAGCTTAAAAAAAAAAAAAAAGAATGAGTCTGATCTGAAAAGAAGCCTCAATCCTCAATCCTCATGCACACAGGCCTCTGGTAGGCCCACCCATCTGTTTACCAGACATACCTGACCTTTCTGAATTCCAATTTAATTTTCACCTGGAAACTCCTTGACCTCCCTTCTCTAGTCCTCCTCACCCATGATTGAACACCTAATGAAGACATCAAAATATCATCAAAAGTCCTTACTAAAATCTTTTAAGACTTACAAGGATCCTACATGGTATGGCCTTTGTTTGGCAGCAGGACTCTTCCCCTTTGCAAGCTTCATTTTCCAATACCATAGCATGAGAGATGTGGACTTAATAGGTTCTTGCTTTAATATTTTAACATTTTATTTTCTTTCATCTGCAAATATCTAGCATTACCTGTTGTGGCCTATAAGTGTCCTTGGGGAAGAGACCTAAGTAATTAATTTGATACAGAGCTTTTACACAGCTAGCTCTCAATTGCATGGCTTTTCTTGACAACAGCAACTAAGTAATGAGATGATACCAAGTGGTAAGAGGAGTAGGGGGTTGTGAGAGGCAAGGAGATGGCTAGTGGGAGTTTGCTTACTGGAGTTTGGTGCAGTGTATCTGGGATGTTTTCTTGGGAAAGTGTTTTTGTGCCATGTAGAATATCTTTCTATATGTCCGGTTGGCATTTCATCCCTCTTGGAAAATGGAAAGTGGTGATAGGCAAGATTTCTCCCTTTACAGCAGTGGTCAAGGAGGAAGACAACAATTCGAGATGAAATGGACAAGAGATAGTAAAAGAAATATCAGACAAGAGAATAGATGAAGAAAAAGAGGAAGATAATAAAGGGAAAAGACAGAAATTGAGGAGGATAAGAAAAGGTGAGGAAGAGAAGACAAGAGAGATGGAGTAAAGAAAGAAGGTGAGGAGTAGAGTAATGGAGAGGAAAAATGAGGAAGCAGAGATGGAGTAAGAGGAAGAAAGGGAATGGAAAAATGGAAGAAAGAAAATGTAGTTCTAGTCTTTTGCAATCAGTGATCTCCAGGTGTCTAGGAAAATGTTAATTCTTATTAATACTCTCAGAGTCTCAAAGCTTAGTGAAACACAATCCTGTTGAAATTTGCACAATTTCTCATGGAATAAAATTGGTCATGGCAATACACTGTGCCAGAGAAAATGGCAAGGCACCATCACAGCTTTTAAACATAACAGCATCCTTCCTTGTTGGAACAAACACCCATCACTCAGAGAAATACAAAGCCCTGAGGAGCTGCATGTCTAGTACATTTTCCTGGAATAGTTACAGTAGTTTGAATTTTTTCTTACCTGGGCATTTAACTTTTTTGAAACTAAGTCACTCATTCAAATATATTCACTATCTTATTCTAACTCACTCAGAGCAGAACCTTTCTGTGTCTCCCATGTGTTTCACATAAGTCACACTCTGCCCTGTGGGAGGGACTACCTGCAATCCTTGTCCTGTGGAATTATTGGGAGGTAAGACTTGGATTTTTTTTTAGGGTGTATTGGTTCATTTTCAAGTTTTAATAAAGGCAGACCACCAGGTCTTTCATTCATGAAATATTATTTCTAAATTCTTGAAGATATCTTTGAATGTCAGATTTTTTACTGCCCTGCCTGTATACATGCAGCCTCCTATTTTACAGAGAGGGAAATGGATCTCTATACGTTCCTGACTTGTACACCAGTGCCCTTTTCATAGTCCCACATGTTGTCACTAATTCTAACATAAGCTACAAGAAAACAGACAAAGCCTAAAATAATTCTTCTAGAAGGCTGGTTTACTGAATGAGCCTCAGCCTCCTTGAGTTTTTTCCCACTCCTGTGGAAGGATTATATTTGGGATGCTAGAGTGAAAGAGGTAGATAAGGAATACAGGAAATCCTTCTATAGAGTGACACTGCTGATCTCCAATCATAATGTAGGAGAAACTCACTGTGAGATTTTCCATAGGAAAAAGAGAAAGTGGAGAGGAAGCCTGGAATTTTCTGATATTCTCTAGTATTATGAGTGTTTGTGATATATTAAGAGTCAGCCACAGGGACCCAGGTGAGGAGAGGAAACCCAGGCCACCCAC
This sequence comes from Orycteropus afer afer, assembly GCF_000298275.1. Classification (NCBI taxonomy): domain Eukaryota; kingdom Metazoa; phylum Chordata; class Mammalia; order Tubulidentata; family Orycteropodidae; genus Orycteropus; species Orycteropus afer. The sequence continues at coordinate 802,673 of NW_006922186.1, read as the reverse complement.
TATAAGCAGCAAGGTGGGAAGCAGGGAGAGGACAGAAAAGGCAAAGGGGATGGGAACAGATCGAGGAGTCAGCTGCAGCGACCCAGATGAGGAGAGGGAACCCAGGCCATGCCTCACAAGCAGCGAGGTGGGAAGGCAGGGAGAGGACAGAAAAGGCAAAGGGGATGGGAACAGATCGAGGAGTCAGCTGCAGCGACCCAGATGAGGAGAGGGAACCCAGGCCATGCCTCACAAGCAGCGAGGTGGGAAGGCAGGGAGAGGACAGAAAAGGCAAAAGGGACTGAAATAATTCAAGGAGTCAGCTGCAGGGATCCAGGTAAGGGTGGTTGGAGGGGTTTCCAACAGCTAAGGGAGACAAACTTCTCTGTCAGTTTTGTAAGGTCACAGTAAGGAGAAAAGGACGCACAAAAGTGGGGTTAAAGAGAAGTTTTTATTCTGCGCTCCCGGGAGAGGTTTATGGGTCCCCGAGAGGGTCCCTCAGAAGGGCCAGAGAAGTTCCACTGCCCAGGTGAGAGAAAGGGTTTTTTATAGTGATTTTCTTCCTGGTTCTTAGAGGACCGGAGTGAGAGCAGGGTTTGTGTTACAGGGACCAATAAGGTTAAAGTACCCTATTAGCATGGGGGTAGGAAGTAGAGTTGAAGTACTTCATTAACATAGTGGGCAGGAAATGGTTGGGGGCTTTCGTGAGTAAGAGTCAGGTGCTGGGGTCTTTCGTAAGCAAGGATTACGTGCTGGAGTCTTTCGTAAGCAAGGGCTACATGCTGGGGTTTGGTATGGGCTCTGGTCAGGCGCCTCCTTGCTTGACCAGTTCTTATAAAGCCCTCCAGCTCAATCATTCACCCACCTGGCCAGCCATGTTTCTGCCTAACATTCCAGCCTTTTTTGGTGGTAAAGGGCGAAGTTATCATTCTGTCTGCTTCCTGCTGAACAGGGTCGAAGTGGGGGTTAAAGGCTAGTATTAGTGGGAATTGGGTTGGTTGGTAGGTGAGTGTACGGGTGTAGAATAGTTGGTTAACAGTAACTCTGGACATTTCTTTGAGCCGGTTTTGGAGGAATCTAAGGAGGCAAGGGGTGAAAAGAAAAAAGAGACTTATTAGTACAAGAGGTCCTATAAAAGGTAATAACCAGGCTGTTAGTGGTGATTGGAGCCATTCAAATGGTGAGGTTCCCATTCGATGTCTATTACGTAGTTCCTCACTCAGTCGAGTCAATGTATTGACGTTTTGTTCCACCATACCGGATTCATTGATATAATAGCAGCATTCTTCTTTAAGAAAGAGGCAAGTTCCAACTTTTTCTGCTGTTAAGAGGTCTAGGGCTCTTCGATTCTGTAAAGTAACTTGGGCTAAAGAGGTTAGTTGTCATTGGAGGGAAGCCAGAGAATCTGCAGTGGTTTCAAGTGTTACTTCCAGACAGGTTTGGAAATCTTGGGCTGATATTATACTATGACCCAAGGCTCCACCTGCTATTCCTCCTGCTGCAAAAGCGGAGGTTAAACTGAGGTCCACCATGATAGGTAGAAAAGCAGTTCTTTTGGTTCTGGTTTCAGGTAATAGCCAGGAAAATTTGGATTCCCCATATAAAGTGAGTTGGGGTGCTATTGTTACTGGAAAGCAGGGGCTTGGAGTGGTGGAGTTTAAACATTTAGTTAAAGTTCTATTACACCAAAAGTAAGTGCTGGGTGCTGCAGAGGTACAGGTCATAATAAAGATGTTTTGTGAGCAGAAACTGTGCCTCTCGGGGGGAAGGGTAGATAAGGTGGTGTTGGTGAAGAACAAACTTGGGAAGGATGTGTCTGGTTAAGGGTATCGGTTCCCAAAGGGGCACTTGTAGCAGAGGAGTGGTGCAGGAAGGATTGGGTGTGGGTGTCGGTGATGGTTGAGTACAATTAATGGGTACAGCTGCAAGTAAAGGTCATAGAAGAGAGGCACAAAGGAGACAGTGGGAAATACTGGGTAAAGTGTGAGAATGGTTAAGAAAGAATAAAATATGTTGAATAATTTATAACCATGAAGACACCTGGACCTTCTGAGGTCTAATACAGAAAAATGAGTGGTAGATGGTGGAATATGAGACAGGAGTATGTAAGAATTGGGAACAACAGGGTGAATAGAGAATACAGCTTCATTAATGAGGTGTAAGTCTTGTACTAGGTGATATGAGTCATCAGGTTTCCTTACTGGTAGGATGGGGGTATGATAAAGTGAATGTGTGAAAATTAAAAGGCCCTTAGACAAAAGATGCTGGATAAGAGGTTTCAGTCCCTGTGGGTGTGTTGAAGAAATTGAAAACTGGGGTCTTGAGGGAAGAATGAGAAGGGTTCTTTAAGTGAATAAGAACAGGTGAATGGTGGGTAGTAATGATAGGAGTGGAAATGTTCACACAATGGGATTCACTAAATCAGGAGATAAAGGAAGATTCGGTGTGGATGTTGGAGATTAGTGATAATAAAAGTGTTGCTGAGGGGTCCTGTGCCCAGTGTAGGGTGACCCCTAATTTTAAAAGAAGGTCTCTTCCTAAAAGTGGGGTGGGGCAGGTAGATATCACTAAAAATGAGTGTGTAATTCTGTTGTCTATAAGGCATGTGACAGGACCTGTTACCTGGTGTCTGGAGAGGCATCCGTCAATTCCCATCACTGAGACCGAGGAGGGGTATAATTGTCCTGGGAAGGAAGGTAATACAGAATAGGTAGCTCCCATATTGACCAAGAAGGACATCAACTTACCCGCTACCTTGAGTGTTACCCTGGGCTCAGCAAGAGTGATTGGGGTCGATGAGTCGGGGTTCCTTCAGTCTTCAGCTGCCAGACGCAGAACAGTCAACGGTGGGTCAGGGGTTGGAGGGACTGGCCCTCCATGTCATGGCACTGAGGGACAGTCACTCTTCCAATGTCCCATGTGACCGCACGCCGGACAAGGTGTGAAAGGTTGTCGTGGGTGTGGACAACGGCTGGCCCAGTGGCCTTCCTCTCTGTGGGGATCCTGTTGGGAGGTTGCTTCTGGCTGGTCAAGTAGATGCCAGCCTCAGGGCTGCCACTAAGGCTTGGGCTTGTAAATTGGCCTTCTGGCGAGTGCAGGATTCCCTATCTGCCTCAGCCAGTTCCTCCAGAGTGTTAAAGACTTTAAAGGCCATATTCACCAGGTCTCAGATGGGAGTCTGGGGGCCCTCTTCTGCCTTTTTCAGTTTCTTCCTAATATTAAGAGCAGATTAGGTGATAAAGTGAGGAGCTAAAACAGTAGCTCCTGCCGGGAGGGTTGGGTCTAAGTGAGTATATTGTAAAAGGGCCTCATTGAGGCGATTAAGAAAAGTTGCTGGGTTTTCATTAGGGAGTTGAGTAATCTCCCACAAGTTAACAGCTTTATGTGAAATAGTCTGTAGGCCCACTGGGAGGTACTGACGTGTTTTGTCCCGCGGAGTGCAGCCATTCCTCCCAGATTGGGTTTTTAGTTGGTATTCCTATCCGGGGTCCTGCCCAGGAACTGCTTCTGGTCCTACTGGCATGGTAGAGTCAGTTAAATGAGTTTGATTGGTATGTTCTCAAGCAGCCCCAAGAACACATTCCCTTTTGTCAGAATTTAAAGTGGAAGAAAGAATGACATAAGTGTCATGCCAAGTTCAGTCATAGGCTTGAGAGAGGTAATGAAATTCCTTAATGTAGGTGGTGGGATTGTGAGAAAGGGAACCCAGACATTTTTTCAATCTGAGATAAATTGATGAGGGAGAAAGGAATATGGACAAGGACAGCACCTACAAAGTCAGCCACTTCACAAAAGGGACAGAGAAGGGGCTGTTGAGAATGGGTGTGGCTGCTCACCAGGAAGAGTAAAAAAGGACTCTGGGGAAGTGGTGTCCAGAGATGTTAGTGAAGAGGAAGGTGGGGGTGGCAGAGATGGTGCAGAGGGGTTAACAGGAGGTGGAGATGAAAGTGCCTGTCCTGAATAAGGGGGTGGTCTATGAGGTGGGGATGAAAGAGATTTAGGTGTGTCAGAAAAAGAGGAAGTTGGGTGCTCTGGTGGAGGGGTCTCATAAAAGATTCTTAATTTATATGGACTGAGGCTAATACCATAATCTTCTTTAAATCCATTTGGAAAAATTTTTGATCATGTATTCTAACACAGTAGATTTACTGGGGGTATTCCCCATATGACAGCTGTGCACACAAAACAAAAGACAAGTCCCAAGGACCTCTCTGATGCCTGGTCGTCCGCCCTTCTTACGAAAGTTTCATTGGGTCTTTGGCTAAGGTGTCTCCGTATAAACCCCGGAGCGGAGGGCTAAGCCACACCGTTATGCCAATCCGACCTCACACGGAATGCAACTTCAGGCTCATTCAAATTCCACGACTTTTCGTCTTGGAACTTCACTTATATCATTCACACTAAACAGTCACACAGACAGATACCAACCCCGACGAAACCGAATGTGAACTCTCTACTAGAGCTCGTCCAGGGGGGACTCTAACCCCAGAGAGCTGCTAGAGGAACTTGAACCCTCTTAACCCGGCCAAAGGGAACTCGAACCCCCAAAAGAGGCCAAAGGGGACTCTAACCCCAAAGATTTTAGGCTAGGGAAATTGAGAGGGGTTGAGGAGTCTTTAGAGTGGGTTTGAATAGGAGTTTCAAGAATTAGGAGAATTTGGGTGGTATTTCAAGTAAAGGGGAGAGAGAGAGAAAGAGAGAGAGGGAGAGAGAGAGAGAAAAAGAGAGAGAGAGAGAGAGA
>NW_006922186.1:796328-797853 GCF_000298275.1 Orycteropus afer afer | reverse complement strand
GAGTGCAGGTAAAAGAAAGTTTGGATGTAGGGAACCTCTAGCCATTTGCCTATGCAGCGACAGAAATTATCAAGATCAGTGAGGATGTTAAAATTGAGCCAGCCCCAGGGCTCGGAGATTGAGTAAGAGATACCCCAGGGGAGTAGTTGGGTATGGTTTGGAGTTTTGGTTACCCATGATCCCTTAAGTCCCAAGGGAAAGATTCTGTCAAAGGACCAGCGTTCCAGCTGCTTTTGGCAGAATCCTGGAACCGGAGACTGGAAGAAAACCGTGGACGTCTCTGCTGTAGTCTTCAGTCTTAAAACGGAAAGACAGGGAATCCAAGGTGTCCCTTAGGATGCCTCTGTCCTTATGTTTGGGGAGTCTCGGATGCAGCACCAGTGATTTCTGGAATGAAAGGGACAGAGACTCCAGAATAAGGGGCTGGGACTTGGAATCTAGGTGCCCAGGATTGGGAAACTAACCAAAATGGGAAACTCACCAGTGTTGGATGGTGGCAGCTGGAGTTTCCTGGTCCGTGAAAAGGAGGAGGAGAGGGAGAAGGGGGGGGGTGAAGCACTCCGTTCCAGCAGAGATTACTTGCAACACACTTCCCTTTCCCGGCCAACGCACCAGATGTAAGGTTGCAGTAAGGAGAAGAGGACGCATAAAAGTGGGGTTAAAGAGAAGTTTTTATTCTGCGCTCTCGGGAGAGGTTCATGGGTCCCTGAGAGGGGCCAGAGAAGTTGTGTTGCCCAGGTGAAAGAAAGGGTTTTTTATAGTGATTTTCTTCCTGGTTCTTAGAGAATCGGAGTGAGAGCAGGGTATGTGTTACAGTGACCAATAAAGTTAAAGTACCATATTAGCATGGGGGTAGGAAGTAGAGATGAAGTACTTCATTAACATAGTGGGCAGGAAATGGTTGGGGGCTTTCGTGAGTAAGAGTCAGGTGCTGGGGTCTTTCGTAAGCAAGGGCTACATGCTGGGGTTTGGTATGGGCTCTGGTCAGGCACCTCCTTGCTTGACTAGTTCTTATAATGCCCTCCGGCTCAATCATTCACCCTCCTGACCAGCCATGTTTCTGCCTAACAAGTTTGTCCTACTGTAGTGACATGTTGCTGTGAGTCTTGAGGCTGTGCCACTGGTGTTTCAAATCCAGTAGGGTACACATGGTGCACAGGTATCAGCCCAGCTTGCAGTCTGAGACAGACTAAGAAGAAGGAGGAGGCCATCCATTTCTCAAAGAATTGACCAGAGAAAACTTTATGAATAGCAGAGAAACACTGTCTGATAGATTACTGTGCAACTTTATGAATAGTCCAGAAACATTGTCCAAAATAGAGGAGGAAGATGAGTCACTTAGCTTAGAAAACACTCAGTGTAGGCGACAGCAAGAGCTACATTATCAGAGCAAAATCAGCCTTACTCATATGGATAAGGTAAAGTTTTGAGACCTCTATTTGCTGATGTGGTACCACTCAAATTGAGGAGAAACAATGACAAACATCCATTAACAATTGGAACATGGAATGTATGAAGTATGAAT